>NW_025317352.1:0-300000 GCF_018873765.1 Telopea speciosissima | reverse complement strand
CCTGCACTTGCACAGCTCATAGCATGATGTATGGCCTGGATCCCGGGTAATCTCTCTCTTCCCCATAATAGTGGGACCCACCTTTGAAAAAGCGTGTAAAAACCTCTAAATGGCAAGTGGGGACAATGCCCTGACCAAGGGTCAAACCCCTGTGCAAGCCCCACTGAGATTCAGGTTGCTGAAATCTCTAGGGATGGCACTGGGCGATGCAGACAAGGCCCAAAGACATCGCCTAGTGAGTGAAACAACATATTTTAATGAATTTTAATTGTGGGGACCACCCAACATGGACATGGGCACCCTCCATAGATAGAGGGGAGTCTGAGGGACCACCTCATACCCCTAGTTTAGTGTGGACCCCACCATAGAGCCCAGAATGGCTGTGAATAGGGTTAAAAATGCATTTTGAAAAAGGGACTTAATGGCCAAACAGGCCCTAGTCATGGGCTGGCCTATAAATAGGGGAGCCTTAGGCTCATTTTAAGCCCTTGCTACTGCTCATTTTGTGGAGAGAAAAGGAAGGGAAAGAGAAGAGAAAGAAGAGGGGAAGAAGAAGAAAGAGAGGAAGGAAGGAGGGGGAAGCTGCTCACAAACACTTGGGCCTAGATTTCCGTGGCTCCCAGCCCTGCTCAGGTATATATTTACATATCTACACCTGCTGCCCCTCTGAATCCCTATGTCTTGGATGTGTTTCAGCTCTCTGGCAGCCTAGAATAGCTGGGGGAAGCTAGGGATGGCTCCAGATCTGCCATGCAAGCATAGAGCATGGGAGATCCGTGATTTTTGTTAAATTTCATAAGATTGTTATACTGTTCTTGAAGCCGAAATCTGGCTGTGCACAGCTGCATTGCCAGATGCTCTGTTGCCTTATTGTTTGGAACACTAGATGTAAGCTATGGTTGCATGGACAAAAACCCTAGGTGATAGCAACCTTGAATCACTATTTTGCACTTGTTTCCAACCTAATATATGGCTAAAACTGAGGTTCAAGTCTGGAGAAAACCCTGTGATACTATTCACTGGGCTGTCTGGGAAGCCTTTGGCAGCCAACTGGTCGGCCCACTGGAGAATCCATTTGGACCAAAATGGAGATCACCCTAGGGGCTACCTGACCCCCTAACATGCATGGGGGATCAGATTTGAGCATTGCCTATGAAGCCCAACCTTGGAATCTCAACCCTTTGTCGATTTGAGGGCTTTGGGCGATGCACCCAACGCCCAGAGCCATCGCCCAGTGAAGGATTTGTTGTAGAAATGCTATTCTGGCCTTGGGGACCTCACCCATTGACAATGTGACAGTGTGGGAAGATGGGAAATGACCTAAATGCCCTTTTCCACATCTGTCCTTAAGAAGGATTGGATTTGGAACCTAAGTGGGCCCCACAGGTGAAGGAAACCCTGCCTGTGCTTGGTCCTACAGTACAGACAAGCTGTGGACAATACTGTGAACTTAATCTGACCTAGGGTCAGGTACAACCACTGAGAATGACCATTTTACCCCTATGCCACTGACTCTGGATGATGCATCGGGACATAGACATAAGGCCTAGTGCAAGTCCCAGAGGATTCCAGGAGAGAACCAACTGAACAATCGGGTCAACCCAGTAAGCTTAGGTTAACCCTAGGACTACCAGAGATAGATTGAAAACTCAATATGACACCTTCTGATTTATATTTAGGATTTGATCCCGCGCTCGAGGTCAACAACCAGACTGCTATTGGAACTGAGTTTGCGATCGAGGTCTTAGAACCAAACTCAGGTGAGTGAAATATTATCATATATGTACATGTAATCTGTGATGCTGTGCCAGCAATTAAATTCAAATATTAATGTTGTGTTTATTAAATTCAGTTCAATTGTTCAAACTGTTATACATTGATTGTCTGTTGATCAACACTGTGAATTTCAGCTGATGAATGTGAATGTTAGACTAGATGCCGTAGTCGGCTTGGAAATGAGGCCTGTGGTAGCCCGTAGTATGGAATACGGTTGACACCACCTGACTCATACGATGCCATATAGACATGGGGTTAGAGTTTCATCACCCGTGCTATGCACCCTTGCCAACAGGGGTTAAGGTGTTGGATGCCTGTGAGGGTGACCATATGTGAATATGAGAAAAGAAAAGAAATGAAATGAAATGGAAGGAAATGTGTTTGCACCGGAATGGTGAATATGGGCTATAAGCCAGAAATGAAAAGAAAAGAGAAAAGAAATGGATTGCCCTACAGGTTAATCATAGAGGGCTGGTCGGGTTGACCTTGGTGAACGAATGCGGGAGCTGACTGGTCCTCTCTGACAACTCAATGGGTGTATCGCGGGAAGAGGTAACCAAGCCTACACCAGGGATACATGTATTGAGGATTGTAGTAGCACTGACCTGACTTAGTTGTATTGTTAGGTGGTTAATAATGAACTAGACTTGCATATCATATAGGATCATGTGGATTATGGTTGCAAGTGCATGCATAATGATATTTTTGCAAACGAGCTCAGTGGGGCTCATACTCTGTTATATATGTTTTTTTTTAGATGATTTTGCAGATCAATGCCGCTGTAGCATGGAGTCTCATTACGAGGACGAGAGCCCTGGTTATTATGATGATCTTGGTATGGATCCCGACGGAGGTCATGCCGATGATGCGTGCATTCTCTGTGGTCATTGATGAAGACCGTTGAAGAGTGCATTTGATGCTTTTTGTCTTGGGGACTCCTTTTTGTTTTATCTAGGAGTTTATCCCCCGTTCTGTTTGAGGTTCAGTTGTAGTTTCTCCTGTTTCTTTTTGGGGTTGAGTCTACTCACCCTGTGTATATATATGTATGTAGTAACTTTAGTATTGAATTTGTCAGCTTTGTTTCTTAAGTTCTGGGTTGTTGGGAAATGTATCAGGACAAACTCACCGATGTATATATTATCATCATTTTCCGTATCGCTACGCTTTCTATTTGTTATTGCAATTGTTGTTTATCTGCAGCACTCTGATCTTGCCTTTGGTAAAGTGAATGAATGTGGTTCTATGAATGTATTAACTGCTTCTAGATCCGTGGGATTTGGCGGATTGCCGTTACGCAATTCGGGTCACCTACCTAATCCTCCTAGGGGGTGGTTTGGGGTGTGACAGAGCTTGGTATCAGAGCGTGAGGCTCTTCTTTATTCATGGAATGCAGATTAGGGTTAATAAGTCACCAAAATTAAAACAAGTAATAATTAAAAGCTACAAGGGAGGTAAATGTAATTAAATAAAAGTGCATAATTTCCATTAAACTAAAGAAGACTGTGGCTAAGCCACTACATAAGTTTTAATCACATGAACTGCAATTCAAAAATTACATAAGCTGATGCAAAAAATAAACACTAAACTAGATACATCCCAAACAAAGAAAAATACATAAGCATAATAAAAAAAAAAAAGAGATAGTCATAACCACGTAGCATGAACAGACAGGAACTACTCAGTAGGAGGTAAGTCGCTCGGAGGACTCTGTGCCTGGCGAGAATCAACCCTGTAGAATCTGTCCCAAAAATCCAGACGCTCTCTACAGATCCTACTCTGCTCTCCAAGGAAGTAAAGCCCTGGTCCATCTTAGTCGCCATATTTGAAAGCTGCGTATCGAGGCTCTAAAAATGTGACATCATCTGCGTCCACTCGGATGGCCTTGGAATCTGAGAACTGGTGGCACCAGTCACCTCATAGGTAGGTAAGTCAGTGTACCGAGTGTCAACACTCTTAAAGTCGCTCTGACCCACATCCTGTGCACCAACAAGCTGCTCCTCTCCGTGCGTGCCCCCGATGTCACCCTGCTCCACTCCGTGCATCTCCTCATCATGCACATCATCACCCTGCTCCTCCGCATCCAACCCCTCATCTCCCTGTTGCATCCCTATCTGCTCCTCACCCTCTGGTGGATCCTCTCCTGGCACCTTTGTCACACCCCGAAACCACCCCCTGGGAGGATTCGACGGTTGACCCGAATACCCGACGTATTTGTTGACCACCAGGATCCAGATGCAGTAAGTACACGTCACAAGCACAACATAATTTCAAGATAACACGTGTCACGTTGATCAGAGTGCAGGAAAAGTAAAGTGCTATAAGTGTTATAAATATTATTTACATTGAAAGTTCCAACAGCTCGATGTTCCCAAGTTCACGACCATCGAGCCAACACATCACTATTCTAAAATACAAACAGTGGAAATTCATCCACCAAAAAGGATAGTATTTAAACAAAAGAAAATAAAAAAGATAATGCCACATCATCAGTTCATGTTCTCCAAGTAATTCTTTCGGCCACAAATGCATTTACCTGCAGGATCATCTAAAAAGAGAAAATTCCACAGGGGTGAGCTCCACTGAGCCCAGCAAGTAAAGGATAGATCCCACACACACAAGCATGCATCCTAAATGCATGGATTCAATTTTAATATTAATCCACCTAACAAACAAATGTCTAAGTCAGGTCGGTGCTACGACAACAACTCAGGAGACGTTCTCGGTTCCTTCCTAACCTCCCCGAGACGTAACCTCAATTGTTGTAGGGAGCCCATAGTGGTCGTTGGTATTATATACCTTCCCATGGGTAGACCTCGATAATCATAGCCGGGACCCCATCCCGGCGTCCTTCACACTCCTCAGTGACAGGGAGCTATGATCAACCAACACCTGAACCCCTGCTGGTAAGGGTTGAAGCACTAAGGAATGACATTCCTAGCCATATGCTCTGAATGGCATAGTACAAGGTGTACAGTGCTCCCGCATCCCATACTATGGCACACCAAACCTCTCGTTTCCAAGCCGACTACGGCATCTAATCTATCATAAGAATTCATATTACATATTATTCCACGTTGCAATATTCACATTCATAAATCATAAACAATGAATTCAAATAATATCATAAATAAGACAGGAATTTAAATATGCAAATGATTCCTAGCAAGTACATCTAAGAATGAAATAAACACTCTTAAAACAAATCAAAGCCTACCCCCACTTACCTTGTTATGATCGAGATAGTTGATGTTGGGTTTTGTTCGGTGTTGGTGGTTAGCGCGACTTGACGAGCGAACTGTAACGTCCTACGAATGTTTAACCACATCCGGTGTTAGAAAGCGTCAAGAACTCGTGTGAAGTCCTAGGGTTACTCTGCAGTAAAGTTGGACAGGGTCAAGGATGTGTTTACATGTGAAACGGCATCTTAGGTTGTTGAGGCAGTTAACCGGGACATCGACCTGAGATGGCAGTGTTCTAAAAATTGAAATAATTATTCTCTGGTTGATGAACCAGTCAACTGGGACACCAACCTGAGATGCACAACAGCCCAAAAATCATAGAATTTCATGGTTTTGGTTGGAATTCCATCTATTTAATCGGGGAATATTGCTCACACGTCTATTGCTATGATGCGGACCCATCTTACGATCCAATTATTGGGGAAAGTAGGGTTCTTAAGGATGGGTACAACCATGGCTGCAATTCCTTGTTTTAAATTTGTAAAACAATCACATATAGCTGAAATAATTTTCTATTGCTTCAATTTCAGTAGTAGATATGTGAACTAGGCAGTAAACAGGCTAACCTAGGGCTAAGGTTTAGATTTAGATCATACATGGAGTAATTGGTTTAATTGCTGAAATTTCTAAACCAATTAAATGTGGAAACCAGTAGAGAAACCATCTCATGGTTGTAAGAACCATGGATTTCGAAAAATCCCAAATTCCCCGGACAAGGGTTGGTTCTCGATGCAAAATGGATCTCGCCGGTGCTCTAAAGCCAGGACCCTAATCCCTCCTAAGAGGGTAAATGGGTCAATAGGAAGCCGCCACCTAGAAAGGGTCTAGGACCCATAAATTTCTCCCACGAATAGGGAGAAACTATTGACTCATTGGATAAGGCTGAGGTCTACCCAGATCATTGGGTAAGTGTCAAGTTACGGACTGGGAAGATGTTAGGCACCCAGTACGCCCGGCCCAGAGCCGGTCATCCTTCTTTTGACCATTTGCTTGCATAAGTCTGCTTGCAAATCCTAAAGCTAGTTATTCTAGATCTAAGTCATCCTAAAACTGGACACCTAAGACTAGGTATCTATGTACAAAGATTCATGACCTAAACCAGATTTCTAAATTATTCTAGGCTAAAGTATAAAAAAGATAATTTGACAAACGATTAAGCTACCCAAACATTACACTAAACATGCAAAGATATACTGAGCACGAGGCGTGGAATACAGAACAATGAGCATGGAATCATGGAGCATGGAGCAAAACAATCTAACCAATCACATCATGAGGATTTTAAAACATTCACGGGCGAGATGACGAGCTAGCCCCACTCCCGTCCTAAAGATTGTGCATCTACGTCCCAAGGGAACCCCAAATCAAACGTACCTCAACTTGGGCCACTGGTGGGCATCCTCTCACTCACACGCTCTAAATCCATGATTGGTCATGGGGCCAATGCTTAGACACCCACGACCCAGACGGTTCCTAAATGGGGTCTCAAGTAATCCGAAATGGGGTGGGGGACCAACATGAGAACTATGCCGAAAAGACTGGAATTTAAAATCCCGATACAAGTCATAGGCTCATTGGTTTTCACGGCATGATGTCAAGATCACATGAAACCCTTCATTCTATCCAAAATGGTTTTTGAAAATCCGTTTGGAATCCCATAACCTCGATCCGAAATTGATTTGAATTTGAGGGAGGTACTTATTTAATCCTAAATTATAAACTAAAATGCACTCATGAGCCCAAAGGAATGGGCCCAAACTCTCCACTCGATCCAAATCAGGTTAATGGGTCAATACCCAAACCAAAGCCAAGGTCAATTAGTTCTAAATCCAAATGGGCCTAAATTGGAAACACAGCCTATACCCGAAATCCCAACTAAACCAAATCCAAGTCTCGTGATTTCAAGTCCAAGCCCATTTCTTAATCAAATGATTTATCAATATTGGGGGCCCAGTCTGAATATAGGCCCAAAATAGATCTCATGGCCCATTATCCAAAAGCCCATGCCCATTCCCAATGGGCCGATTTAGATCTAAAATTAATCACTTTGGGCATCAAAATGAACCCCATGATTCAGCCAAATCCAAGACATGCCAAATTTGAGATTTGAAATTCTGCATTTTTCTAACCGAACTTGAAAAACCAGATTGGCTTAACCAAAGGGCCCATATCATGCATTACCCAACTATCTTCATCACTCAAAGCATATATACTAATCAAAATGATTTTTAAGAGAAAACAAACTAATAAAAACTAGGACCATAGAATAATATACCGAAGCATTCTCTAACCCACGGATCCATGTCTTGTAATGACCCAAAATTAACTCAAAAGAAAATCAAGATAAACATTGGATAAATAGAATTTTGAGCCATTACAATCCTTGAATCCATGGTTTGAAGTGAACCAAACCCATGTTCATATCTTTGGTAATCACCATTTTCAAAACACAAAAAAAAGCAAAGGAACAACAAATCACACATGATGACAACTATATACAAAGAGAGAACGAATTGACTAGAAGGGGTTGGGGATCATGGTTTAGAATAAAAGAATAAGAATAAAACAAACAGAGTAAGTGATAGAAGTATGGGATGAAGCATACCAAACAGAGAGCGATTCATGCATGAGACGGGGCTGGGTCATGATAACAATGGCAGCAGAGAACTCTCAGATAAACAAAGTGAAAGTAAAAAAGGGTTAAGGCAATTCACAGCAGACAAAAGCATCTCACAGGCTCAAGAATGGACAACAAAACTGAAAGAAATAGAACGAAGAAACAGGAAAAGGGGGAATGGATAGTTATTACAAACCAGGGATTAATATGGGGAAGGGATTATTACAAACCAGGAAAAACTAAACAACAGAAAAGAAACAAAGGAGATAATAAAAAATGAAAAAGAAGTAGGGGAAGAAGAGGAAGAAGAACGGCTGCTGCGTTTTCTCCCCTGGCTCAGGAGAAGCTCGGCTCCCTGTCTCAGTCTATCTCTCTTCCTCTCTCTGTTTTCTTATTTTCTCACTCCGTTTTTTGTTGGACAAGTGTGTGTCCATCAAACCCGGTTCGGTCCGGTTCGACCTGGTTCACCTTTGTATTGAACATTTATACATTTTAGTTTGATATTGTCACATGCGATATAAAACTTTTTGAGCATTATGTGTCCCTAAGTTTTACTTAAAATGGTAGTCACGACTAGGGTTTGGGCTGGGCACCCTTATCATATGGTCGTCGCATTGGGTATGCCTAGACATGTGATATCAGGGTGCGAATGCGAGTGTTTACATGTTTGATGTGTGCATTGGCGAAGAATCTACTTTGTCGATTCCCTCATGTATTACTGTCAGATGTAGGAAGGGATAGACATGTGTCACCGACACCCTGTACCTGAGGGAACCCTGTCACTGCAAAGTGTGTTCGCATTCTTTGGTTCATCAATGACTGAGACTCAAGCGAGTCAAAACCGGTGTTCTGGGAATGCGTGAACACTTTGTGAGTGAAGGAGTTATCCAACACGGTCGCCACTGCCCCATTGGGGAACACTAAGATAGAGACTGTCTGTGCATGGTTGGTTCAGAATCTGGATCTAGTACTGTTTTGGAAATGGTTTTGCAAAATTTATTTTACATAAAATGATACATTATTTATAGTTATTTTAAATAAAGTGTTTAATCGAGTTTTACGGGACCCGATCAAATGCACAAACGCTCATATATAGATACGTACTATGGATTGGGGTTTGGCAGTACATGTGTACATGCCCTAGATTCCATAATGATAGTGTTGATTAGTGGGGTGGGGGGGGGTTGTATATGATAATTGTTATCATGTAGGGAGTTATTTAGAATTTGCTAATTTAATTGGCTCTTTGTTTAATTAATGGATATGGTGCTAATTATAATTATCCATTAATAATTAAATAAAGAATCTATCCAGTGAGAGTCTGACTCTCTCTCTCTCTCTCTTTTTGGCAGTTCTGTTTAAACTCAAAGTGCTACACAGGTGAAGAAGCAGAATCTGAAAACGTTTTTTTTTAACAGACACTCTCTCTCCTACATTTTTGGTTTTCTCTCTCTCCCTCTTGTGATCTCTCTTCTTCTTCTTGCTTCTCTCATCTGTGTTTGAGAGTTAGGGTTTAAGAAACTCTAGATCTGTATTGAAGAATTCGAGAGCATCTGGGATTGGCTTGAAGAACCTTGGTAGCACCATTGGAGGTTCAGATCTGTTTGCTTGGAGCGCTCACTGGAGGAAGAACCACTATCTATTGGAGGAGCAACACTTGAGGCTCACCAGGTTAGCAGTTCTTTATTAATTCCTTCAGTTTATTGATTATTAATATTTATGGGATGCGAAAGAAACTCGAATCGATTAATTTCCGCTGCGCATTTTTTTAGCAGACACACTCTCTCCTACATTTTTGGTTTTCTCTCTCTCCCTCTTGTGATCTCTCTTCTTCTTCTTGCTTCTCTCATCTGTGTTTGAGAGTTAGGGTTTGAGAAACCCTAGATCTGTATTGAAGAATTCGAGAGCATCTGGGATTAGTTTGAAGAACCTTGGTAGCACCATTGGAGGTTCAAATCTGTTTGCTTGGAGCGCTCACTAGAGGAAGAACCACTGTCTATTGGAGGAGCAACACTTGAGGCTCACCAGGTTAGCAATTCTTTATTAATTCCTTCAGTTTATTGATTATTAATATTTATGGAATGTGAAAGAAACTCGAATCGATTAATTTCCGCTGCGCATTTGAGTATGGGTTGGATCCCTCTTGCCATGTGATGGACTAGAGATAAATTTCTCCGTCCCTATTGTGATAATTAATTTTATGGGACGCAATAGGGAAGGAGAAACCCTAATAGGGATGCACCAGGGTTCCCATGGACGACCATGGGAAACCCTAAAATTTATTAGGGGCACCCATGGGGCACCATGGGATAACCCAGGGTGTGCAAAACCCTAATTTTAAGTTAATTGATTTTCCTAGGGAACCATGGTTTTATCCTTGGACCGTTGTTTGACCAACATTTTTCTTTCATCCTTTCACTCTCTGTTTTTCTTTCTTTCTTTCTTTCTTCTGTTCTTTCCTTCCTCACTCCCTCGCTCTCTCCCTCTTTTCTCTCCGCTTTCCACTCCTTTCTGTCTTGCTCCTATTCTCTCTGCATTTTTTCTGATCCTCCTCTCTTTCTGTATTTTTTCCCTCCTAGGATGACGACTCCTCTTTTCTTTCTTTTCCTCTCTTTTCTGTTCTGCTCATTCTCTCTCGGATTTCCCCTCCTTTCTCTCCGTCCTTTCCAATGACGATACCCTTCTCTTTTCCAATTCTTTTCTTTTGCCTTGCTATCCCCTTTCTTTTCACTCTCCTCTCTTTTCTCTCTCCCCTCATAGAGAATGACGGCCCTCCTCATTTAGAAAATTCTTCTCTTTTAAATCTCCCCCTTCCACTTTAGGGTTTAGGTCATTTTCCTATTCTACCCTCTTTCCCAAACTAGGTTTAGATATTTATTTTTTTTCTTTCCACTTTAGCCCTTCCCTCTTTTCTTTCTTCTTTTTATTTTCCAATGTTACCCTCTCCCTTTAATAAGTTAGGGTTTCAAAATCCTCCCCATTTACCCTCACCTTTAGATAGGGTTTGTTAGATTTTAATTATGTTTCCCATTTTACCCCCACCTTTAATAGGTTTAGGTTTTATTGCTTTTGTCTTTTTTGTTTTCGATTTTGCCCCTCCAAATTGATCCCTCAATGGGCTTGACCCAACAAACCTTCTTGGGCCGGGGTTTAGGTATTCTATTTTATTTTTTTATTTATTCTTTGGTATCTGAGACAGATTGCCGGCACTCCGTGTGTCATCATCGCCAGGGAGGGTGACAAAAATTAGGTGTCTACAGAATGCCCCTCTTTGACAGAGACCTGTGTACCAGTCGAGAGGTAAAGACAAGAATCACCATAATTTGTCACCCGGAGCATGTACTGCCGATAGAGCTGCAACAGGGTCGGGTTGGGCCGGGCTTTTTAAAACCCTAGCCCAACCCTGAGTCCCCTTAGCTGGGCCCAGGCCCGCCCTAACCCTGATTCAGGGCCTAAATACTTTGACCCTAACCCTAACCCCGACGGGCCAAGCCCAGCCCAAGCCCACCCTGATTGGCCCTGGCCCTGCAATAATTAAATTAAAACTACAAGACAAAAGATGTAAGAGAGGAGGCTTGAACCCAAGACCTTTTGGAAGCTATTGGATTTTACACAATACAAACTACCAAGTGCACTAAGTACTTGATACACATATAATACCTTTTATTTTTTAATAAATAAAGGAATTTCTTCAGGGCCAAAATCAAGGTCGGGCTGACCCGAGGTCTCAACCCTGACCCAACCCGACCCTAACTCAGGGCCAGGAATTTCTGGCCCGAACCCGCCCTCAGGGCCAGAAATCTTAGCCCAGGCCCTGTTCGGGCTTAGGGCGGGCCAGGGCGGGTTCGGGCCTACAGGGCCAAACTTGCAGCCCTAACTGCCGACATCCTGCTCAGGGATGGCGGAGGGGCAAATGCAGATGCAAATCGAACGATAAAACCAAAATCGAAAAAGATCGATTGACAATTCCTGCAAAATCAAGTAATAAGTGTGTGCTACTGTGATTGGCAATCTACCACAGTCAGCCAATACTCACTAGTATTGACCAGACTAAGGATGCACATGCAAAAATGAAATGCAAAAATGAGATGCTTTTGAAAAAATTGAGGGGAGTAATCTGACTTCAAGGGACTTGCAGGAGGAATTCTATTCTGACTAAGATTTTTTGAAAATCCATGGAAGTTTTACTAGCTTCCAAGGATTTCCAAGGGACAAAAATAAATAAATTTTCTTTCTGAGAATTTTTGAAAATTCATGAAAGTTTTATCGGCTTCCAAGAATTTCCAAGGGACAAAAAATAGCTTTTCTTTTTAAGACTTTCTGAAAATTCATGGAAGTTTCATCGGCTTCCAAGAATTTCCAAGGGACAAAAAAAATTTACTTTTCTTTTTGAGACTTTCTGAAAATTCATGGAAGTTTTACCGGCTTCCAAGAATTTCCAAAGGATAAAAATAACTTTTCTTTTGTTGAGATTTTCTTAAAATTCATGAAAGTTTTACCGGCTTCCAAGAATTTCCAATGGACAAAAAATACCTTTTCTTTTTAAGACTTTCTGAAAATTCATGGAAGTTTTACCGGCTTCCAAGAATTTTCATGGGACAAAAAATAACTTTTCTTTTTAAGACTTTCTGAAAATTCATGGAAGTTTTACCGGCTTCCAGGAATTTCCAAGGGACAAAAAAAAACTTTTCTTTTTGAGACTTTCTGAAAATTCATGAAAGTTTTACCGGCTTCAAAGAATTTCCAAGGGGCAAAAAATAACTTTTCTTTTTGAGACTTTCTGAAAATTCATGAAAGTTTTACCGGCTTCCAAGAATTTTCAAGGGACAAAAAATAAATTTTCTTTTTAAGACTTTCTGAAAATTCATGGAAGTTTTACCGGCTTCCAAGAATTTCCAAGGGACAAAAAATAGCTCTTCTTTTTAAGACTTTCTGAAAATTCATGGAAGTTTTACCGGCTTCCAAGAATTTCCAAGGGACAAAAAATAACTTTTCTTTTTAAGATTTTCAGAAAATTCATGGAAGTTTTGCCAGCTTCTAAGAATTTCCAAGGGATAAAAAATAACTTTGCTTTTTAAGACTTTCTGAAAATTCATGGAAGTTTTATCGGCTTCTAAGAATTTTCAAGGGACAGAAAATAACTTTTCTTTTTAAGATCTCTGGTGCTAATTCTGATGCTAAAGGATCACTACATGTACCAAATCTAATACACTGCATCCCGTGCCTATCTGAAACTCTTCTAGAATCACTATCTATTGTGAACCCAAGACACTATTTTTCATGCCTAACTAAAACTCTTCTCCAGGGATGCAATCCAAAGGATCATTCTAAAAGATAGGAGGATACATCAACACTCGAAAAGGTTCTACAACAGCTAAACAGATTCACACTCAAGATGACTTCAATTTGGCACCATTCTAATCAAAGATCATAAAGGACGGGTGTTTGAGTTAAAATAAAACCGCAAGCGTACGGGTCAATCGTAGCTACGGGTCGAACACGAGGAGGTCAACCTTGAATAAATTTCCACTTTTAATTAACGCGAAGTGTACAACTTACCAAATATGGAAACAACCTATATATAGAAACTACCAATTATGAAAACTAGCAAATATAGAAGCAACTAAATTACCAAAGATAACAAATTAAAAATAGAAACTAGGGCAACCACTAAGGTAATGGATGAATTAAAAATAAGAAAGTCACTTGAGAATGAGTTCCACCATGAGAATTAGGGCAGATCAATGACTAGCATATTAGGGCAAAGCATGCATACGGCCTAAGTCTATAAGATATGCGGCACGGCTCATATACGGCTAACATATCCTATGAAAACAGTGCTTATACAACATACAATGTAAACAAAAAAAAAATACATGAACATAATGGTGTCACAATGGATACGGCTAACGAACATGTATATAGTTCCCCTTGGAATGACATACAAGCTGTGGGCGGTCATCCATCGTAAGTCCAATATTGATCATGTCCATTAATCACATAGACAATGCTAGCCATCAATTCTTCCTTCTCTCATGGTTTCACCCACTCCCAAAAGGAGAGGTTTAGCTAGCCATGAAAGCAATGAAGAGGGAAGAAAGGATTGATGGAGAAAAAGACATAGAAATTATTAAAACTAAAATTTATAAGAAGAAGAACTTAGCTGATTCGAATAACTCCAATGAAGATGATTCCGTCACTTGAATCCCATCACTTGAAGCCGCATCCAATATTGAAGAACAAATTACCAAAGTGTATAATGAAGATTACACATATGATCGAAGGGATGGGGAAATAAAATTTATCCTAACAATGATTCTAAAAAAATAAAATTACATATGATAACCTAATTACATAAGATCTAAAAAAAAAACTCAAAAGAAAAGGAAGATGAGAGAATCGGGAATGGGAAGAGAGAGTTATCTAAAACTTCAATTAAAACCAAAAAGTTGAAGGGAAAAACGAATTGGAAGCTTGCTGTTCATTACATGAAAGAGAAATAAGAACGAAGACCAATAGAAGAAACATAAAAATCCCAAAAAACAAAGCTCTCCCGAGAAGAGGGCGCTTGCTGTTCTTATATGCCCATCGTGCTCTGTGTGATGTCCTCTCTACCGTTCTTTTTTTACAAAGGAAGTGAACTCCCAATTGGAAACTACTAAAACCGTGGTTGATTACCTTCCAATTCCAACTCCCTAAAATCCATGTGAGAATGAGAGAGAGAGATTTTTAATTCTCAATCTACAACGTGTTATCATATGAGAGAGAGTGAGAGATTTCTTTCTTTTTATTTTTATTTTTTTATTTTCTATTCCTTCATCATAAATAACTTCACTAAAATTCATTATTGGGCTATATCTTTGTATCCTGAGTCCAGATGGAACCAGCCCGAGAATTAAAGTTGCACCGTTTTGAATTCCAGACGATATGAGCCCAATATCCGCTATTTTCCAAAAGATTCTCAATTTACCAAAATTACCCTTATGCCCCTATGCTTGATTTTACTCTCTTCTTCTTCTTCTTGTTCTCTTAACTCGGATCGACTTGCTCTGGTCTTCAGCTCCTGTCTTCATTGAATCTTCTTCTTTTCAGCTCCTTTAGCTTTATTACTCCACTTCTATTAAAATTATCCAAAACCCGAAAACACAGAAAATACCTCGAGTAGCTCCGTAAAATGTGAGTAAAATGCATGCTTATGACCCTAAGATTTCACACATTACTGTGCTCATCAGATTCCCCCACACTTAGACTTTGCTCGTCCTCGAGTAAAGCAAAAAGACAAACTAACCTAGAATACAAAAAGAACCTAACTCACTTTCGTAGGAATCACGGTTGCACTTAGCACGTGCAACAAGCCTTTAAACCCCTAGGTTACCCCTAGTGGACGAGTTGTGTCTCGTGAGTGTTTGCAGTGAATATACACACAAAATTCAATTTGTAAATCCATACTATGGCCAAGATAAAGAATGCAGTCCCAAGATAATTTACTTTGAGATTTTCTAGATGTTCCCCCACACTTGAACTTTATTATCCCACTCTGAGTTGGAGAACTGTCATACATCTAACTTAGAGAGGTTTGGGGTAGGGTGAGTCACACTGTTTTTCCTTGAGATTAGATCGAGTAGGTCATCTAGGCTACAAAAGATTTCAGCTCGGAACCTTGGTAGAACCTTTAAACACATACACAATTTCAATTTCATTTTGATTTTACTTGCCATATTTTTCTAAGTATTGAACTCAAATGTCCCTCCACTACAATTGGCTTGAATGACATGCAAGGCTTGCACCAGACACCCAAGTTACTAAGTAGTGTTGGAATAGATTCTCAGTGCATATATCATTTGATTGCCACATTGTGGCTTTAGACATTGATGCAGTATGAGTTCAAACTTCTTTTTTTTTTTTTTTTTTCCAGCACACATTACTCCAATCCGTGCAATGTCTTGACTTCTTAAGCTTTCTAGGTGGCTCTTGTAGCGAGCTTTAGGCCAATTACTCTCAAACCAGACAGCTTTAAGGAATTAGGTGTAAAACACCCCTCGGGCTTACTTACTCAAACCAAATAGGCTACAAGCCAAGACTGGATCAAAGAGTAAATAAATTTTTTTTTTCTTGGCAATTAGCTATATCATGCAAGTATATCATGGTTCAACCTTAACACCTAGCCAAAACTCGTGTAAACAGGATGACTAACAAAATCAGCTCTCTTAGTAGACAGTGTACTTTCAAAGAATTTAAAATCCCTTTGATCGGTATATTTCAATTCCCTCCTCAGTGCGGAATTTTCTATTACTTCAAAGTGTAGGGTATTTTGGATGCTCTCAAAGTCTTTCAGAAAAGTAAACTAAAGAGGCTATACACTCGCTCTCAAACCAAAGTAAAGACTACAATTCAATGAAATCCCCCCCATACTTAAATGATGCAGTGTCCTCAATGCATGAAAAAAAAAAAAAAAAAAAAATAAGGACAAAGAAGAGGGGGCGTACCGGATATGATCATGGTGGCTCAAAATAAGGAGGTGCATGGAAATCCATGACCTCGTAAGAATGTGGTGAAGAAAGTGGCATGAGAGAGGAATTAAAAGATGTGCTAGAGATTGTAGAGTGTGTACCCTTACCTGGATCAAATATTACAGAGCCTCCATTGTGTTGTTGGGACAACACCTCTTGTTCCTTTTCAGGCGGTTCCACTGGTGGTGACTTGGGAAGAGAAGTAGACAGATTACCATCTGGCTCAACAGGTGGTGGCTTGGTCCACAATTTAGAAGGCTCTCCCCCATACTTGGATTGAGGCAAGTCCTTTAGACATTGATTAATACCTGTAATAAGAGTAGTTGCAACCAAATCAGGTGGTTCAAAAATTAGATGCACGTCTTCATCTAAGCATGGTTGCTTTTCCAATCGAAAGACATTAAAATCACGAGATGCATTCCCAAAAGACAGTCTCATCAGACCATTCCTACAATTGATCAGAGCATTGCTAGTAGCTAAGAAAGGTCTACCAAGGATAATTGGGATTTGACCTTTGATATTGGTCACAGGTTGGGTATCTAGGACTATGAAATCCACGGGAAAAAGAAATTCCCCAACCTTTAATAACACATCCTCAATTACTCCCTTGGGAGTCTTGACTGATCTATCTGCCAATTGTAATGTGACAGATGTAGGCTTAAGGTCTCCTAACCCTAATTGTTGGTACACTGAATATGGCAATAAATTGACACTAGCTCCTAGATCAAGAAGGGCATGGTTAATTCTAGTGTTACCAATCATACATGAGATAGTTGGGCAACCAGGATCCTTATACTTAGCCACTATCTGTTGTGACAGAACTGAGCTCACATTGGCAGTCAGGAAGGCTTTCTTAGGTACATTGATTTTTCTTTTCTGAGTACACAAGTCCTTGAGGACCTTTGCATAGGTAGGTACCTGGGAAATAGCATCTAAAAGAGGGATGTTAACTTGCACACTTTTTAAGACATTTAAAACTTTTTCAGTTATTGCATCCTTCTTGTTGCTTTTAAGCCTATTGGGAAATGGAGCCTTAGAGACATAAGTCTTCTCAGGTGGCTCTTCATGTTTCTCTTCACTAACCACTATAGGTTCATCAGACGAACCTTGGACAGGGGGCTGGTCATTCACAACTATGGGAGGGTCATGTGGGGCACTTACAATGGGTGGTGGATGAGGAAGATTCACAATATCAACAGGAGGCTCAGAAGTTATAGGAGTTGGTTGAATTGGAACCTCTTGTTGGTACTCACGTCCACTTCTCAGAGCATATATGGCATTACATTGAGTAGAGGGTTCTGAGTGGTATGGACTCTGATGGATAGAGTTCAGCTGAGTGTGAGGTGGATGGGGTACAGAGGTCGTAGGGTTCGGATCTGGCTGACTTTGCATCTTATCCTTTTCCCTTTCATGGAGAGTATTGGCCAGTTGAGAGATTTGCCTCTCTATGTTATGTTGGCTGGTCATGAATGTGCTCATGAGAAGCTCCATACTCTTCTCAAGGGAATTTATCCTGGTAGACTCATCACTATTTTTCAGAAATTCAGGTGGTTGCTGATTTATCATTAGGGTTGGTGGTACGGGTCGAAGATGATTGGGAGGGGGGACAAATACAGGGTTAGTCTGCTGGGGAGCAAACTGACCTTGGATTGGAGGCTGGAATGTAGATGGACCAACTTGATTGGGGCCTTGGTTCCATGAGAAGTTAGGGTGATTTCTCCACCCAGGATCATAGGTTCCACTATAAGGATTGTTCATTACATGCACACTCTCATAGATTCCATGCCCACTAGACCGATTAGGGCACTCATCCATCACATGTGATGAGGATTGGTATCCAGTACACAAAGGGGCGGTCTGATAAACCTGATTTATCGGGGTAGGTCCCTTGGTCATTATGGCTTCTAGTCTTGTAATAAGACTGTCCAACTGAGCCTCTTTGGCTACAGTTCCCTCTACCAAAAATCCCTCACCGGAGTTTTCATTTTCTTGAGTGGATTCCCACTCTCTGGTCTTGTCCGCTAAGTCAACCAAAAACTCCCAAGCTTGATTTTCATCGGTGAATGATGTGAATCCAGTTGGGCACATGGATTCCACCAACTGCTTGGTTTGATAATCTATACCCTCATAGATGATTTGGCACAGATGCCAAGTATCTACGCCATGGTGAGGACACTCTTGAAGAAGGTTGTTGAATCTCTCCATGAATTTAGACAAGGATTCGTTTGGCCTGTGTCTGAACTGCAGAATATCATTCCTAATCCTATTGGTCTTATGCAAGGGAAAGAACTTCTTTAGGAAGACAACTATAAATTGATCCCATGTAGTTATTGAGTCTCTAGGCAAACCATAGAGCCACTTTTTAGATTGATCCTTAAGTGCAAAGGGGATGAATCTCAACTTAACCGCATCATCAGTCAATTGTTGCATCTTAATGAGCACACATACCTCCTCAAACTCCCTAAGAAACAAATATGCATCTTCGTTAGCTACCCCATGAAAGTGGGGCAACATACTAATGAAATTAGATTTAAGCTCATAATTGTTTCCTTGGGCGGCGGGTAAGCGAATGCATGAGGGTTGTGCAGCCCGTGTGGGATAAAAGCGGTCCCTAAGGGTCATAGGTTGCCTCTCTCCTTCCTCACCCATAGTTGGAATCTCAACTCGTTCTATCCAGTTCTTAAAATTCCTCTCCCAAACAAGCATACAAAAGGCACAATCCGAAATTTAAAGAACAAAGCTCTTTTTTTTTTTCTTTTGGATTTTTTTTTAAATATTTTTTTTTTTTTTTTTTTTTTTTGAATTGAAAACACTACGAATCAATTAAAATTGGAAACTAAACACGCGTCACCTCCCCGGCAACGGCGCCAAAAACTTGTTTGAGTTAAAATAAAACCGCAAGCGTACGGGTCAATCGTAGCTACGGGTCGAACACGAGGAGGTCAACCTTGAATAAATTTCCACTTTTAATTAACGCGAAGTGTACAACTTACCAAATATGGAAACAACCTATATATAGAAACTACCAATTATGAAAACTAGCAAATATAGAAGCAACTAAATTACCAAAGATAACAAATTAAAAATAGAAACTAGGGCAACCACTAAGGTAATGGATGAATTAAAAATAAGAAAGTCACTTGAGAATGAGTTCCACCATGAGAATTAGGGCAGATCAATGACTAGCATATTAGGGCAAAGCATGCATACGGCCTAAGTCTATAAGATATGCGGCACGGCTCATATACGGCTAACATATCCTATGAAAACAGTGCTTATACAACATACAATGTAAACAAAAAAAAATACATGAACATAATGGTGTCACAATGGATACGGCTAACGAACATGTATATAGTTCCCCTTGGAATGACATACAAGCTGTGGGCGGTCATCCATCGTAAGTCCAATATTGATCATGTCCATTAATCACATAGACAATGCTAGCCATCAATTCTTCCTTCTCTCATGGTTTCACCCACTCCCAAAAGGAGAGGTTTAGCTAGCCATGAAAGCAATGAAGAGGGAAGAAAGGATTGATGGAGAAAAAGACATAGAAATTATTAAAACTAAAATTTATAAGAAGAAGAACTTAGCTGATTCGAATAACTCCAATGAAGATGATTCCGTCACTTGAATCCCATCACTTGAAGCCGCATCCAATATTGAAGAACAAATTACCAAAGTGTATAATGAAGATTACACATATGATCGAAGGGATGGGGAAATAAAATTTATCCTAACAATGATTCTAAAAAAATAAAATTACATATGATAACCTAATTACATAAGATCTAAAAAAAAAACTCAAAAGAAAAGGAAGATGAGAGAATCGGGAATGGGAAGAGAGAGTTATCTAAAACTTCAATTAAAACCAAAAAGTTGAAGGGAAAAACGAATTGGAAGCTTGCTGTTCATTACATGAAAGAGAAATAAGAACGAAGACCAATAGAAGAAACATAAAAATCCCAAAAAACAAAGCTCTCCCGAGAAGAGGGCGCTTGCTGTTCTTATATGCCCATCGTGCTCTGTGTGATGTCCTCTCTACCGTTCTTTTTTTACAAAGGAAGTGAACTCCCAATTGGAAACTACTAAAACCGTGGTTGATTACCTTCCAATTCCAACTCCCTAAAATCCATGTGAGAATGAGAGAGAGAGATTTTTAATTCTCAATCTACAACGTGTTATCATATGAGAGAGAGTGAGAGATTTCTTTCTTTTTATTTTTATTTTTTTATTTTCTATTCCTTCATCATAAATAACTTCACTAAAATTCATTATTGGGCTATATCTTTGTATCCTGAGCCCAGATGGAACCAGCCCGAGAATTAAAGTTGCACCGTTTTGAATTCCAGACGATATGAGCCCAATATCCGCTATTTTTCGAAAGATTCTCAATTTACCAAAATTACCCTTATGCCCCTATGCTTGATTTTACTCTCTTCTTCTTCTTCTTGTTCTCTTAACTCGGATCGACTTGCTCTGGTCTTCAGCTCCTGTCTTCATTGAATCTTCTTCTTTTCAGCTCCTTTAGCTTTATTACTCCACTTCTATTAAAATTATCCTAAAACCAGAAAACACAGAAAATACCTCGAGTAGCTCCGTAAAATGTGAGTAAAATGCATGCTTATGACCCTAAGATTTCACACATTACTGTGCTCATCAGGTTCATGGCTCTCTAGGTGAGTTGGTGATGAACAAAAGGCTCACGATAATGAACTTTGAACGTTTTGATGATTGGATGCTATGCATGAATGGGTTTGATGGTGAGGTGAGGCAAGTCTTCCCTCTTTTCAACAGAATCATCCCAATCTGAACCAAAAACACAAGCATACTCCTACATTCTCTTGTCCTGTTCCATCTCCGTCAACACGAATGTCATTCTTCCGCTATCAATGGGTATCTGGATCCAAATGTGATATTGAACTTCTCATGAGAGCTCTGTCCCTTGCAACCTTGTTTTCTTTTCTTTCTGCTTTCCTTTTTCCTTTTTTGTTTTTTCCTTTTTTTTTTTGCTTTTCTTTTTGCTTTTTTTTTTTTTTTGCTTCTCTCTTTTTTTCTTTTCTTTTCTTTTCTTTTGCTTCTTCTTTTTCTTCTTCTCTTTTGTTTTCTCTCTTTCATCATAATAGATAGTATTGGAATCATGAGGGAAATGGCCAAAGGTCATGCCTGGACTTGAACTCTGGACGACATGAAAACAAGTGACCTGGAAAGAAGACAATGCTATTATTTGAGAATGGCGACCTCGCAAGAGGAATCACGCCAGTAAAGGATTAGCATAGAAAAGAAGGACTAAGAAGTAAAACTCTTGGGAATCCGCCGGAATGATAGACAGTAGTAGAAAGAGTTTTCAATCTGAGCAGACCATCTTTTGATGATAAAAGTAGCGACATTCTGAACCCTTTCGAGAAGGAAAGCTCAAACCATGGTTGACTGAGCCTGAAGTTGACTTCTCAGACTGCCTATATATCCTGGATAAATCAGGAATAAGGTTGGACGTAGTTCCTACCACCGATGATATGCTAATGTCAAAATCTTGATAGTTAAGTTCCATTATAGCCGAGTGAGCTTGAAGCTATCGAAGGAAATCTCACTGCATCTAGCCTAGGAAAACTTTCTTAGGTTGTAATGGGGCTTAGGACTTGGCTTTAAAGGGAGGTAAAAGGCTCAAAATACGCTCCCAAAGTCTACTTAGAATTGTGATGCTTTTGCCACCAAAGTTTCCCCCTCTCTTCTTTCATTTTTTGTGAGGTCCTCTTTCTTGCTCCTGTTTAGGCTCATAAATTGTCTTTTTCTTCTTTTTCTCTCTTTTTCTTTTTTCTTTCTTTTTTTTTTTTGCTTTTTTCTTTTCTTTTCTTTTTGCCCCTGTTTGGGCTCAGATTGAAATTTTCTTTTTCTCTTTTCCTTTCTTCTTTTTTGGTTTTTTGCTTCTCTTTCTTTTCTTTTGCCCCTGTTTGGGCTCAGAATGAAATTTTCTTTTTCTTTTTTTCTTTTTTGCTTTTTCTTTGTTTTTTGAAATTTTTGTTCTTGCCCTTCTCTTCATTTTCAAGTGCACTTTTCCTTTTCCTTGCCAGACAACTTTGGACTTATGGCATGACATTTCCGAATCAAACCTTGGGAGTGGATAGGATTAAGCGGTTGAAGGGTCTCCTGGTGGTGAGCTATAGGTGGACCAAAACAAGGCTTTCCAAAGAAGAGGCTAAGGCCCAAAGAGGGTGACTATTGGAATTCAAATGCTTCTGGGATTTATTCAAGATAACAAGCGGCCAAGGATGGCTTCCCTTAATAGGCTGGATGAGGTAAGATTCTCTTTTAAGCTTCTTGCTCGTTTGAAGGGGATCAGATGTATGAAAAGCTCAAGGTCTTTTACTATCAAGAGACTGACACCAACAATGAACAAATGATCACTGTTGAACTTTTCCTTCCGTTTCTTTCTTTTCATTTCTTTTTGGAACGAGTTAGACCATAGAACATCGTAAGATTCACCATCAGAAGATGGGAAGAAGGGAGAAGAATCAATATACTTAGAAACACTCATTTCATTGATAAAAGGAGTATTTACATCAGACCTGGTCCAGACTAAGACCGACTCAACGTAAAACAAAACATTTCCCACAAGGGGAGAAACTAAAAAAGAACTAGATGACTAGACTGACTCAAAGCTGTAATCACATCAGACTTGGTCCAGACTGGGACCAACTCAACACAAAACGGAACAAGAGGAGAAACAAACGGAAACTTGACAACCTGACTGCCTATAACTCTAATTAATTCAAGTCCAAACATGACCATGAAAACTCTGAAATTGCCAGCTCTAAACTTGGTTACCTTAAACTTCGGCTACCACTGCACTCCTTGACTCAACATCATTCCGCACTACTACCAGATGCTTGCCCCTGACTAGGATAGAGGCCGGGAATACTGATCTCAAAGCCAAATGGATCAGGTAATTCATCAGTCTCTTGTTGCTAGCTTACTTGACGTTTCGAGACCTCGAATAGTAGACACTGTTGGAGGCACCCTGCTCGCATCACAATTGACTGGTTTCAAAGTAGACAGGCTTGTAATCAAAGAAGTAGGGTCGGACTCTTTCAATTCCCCTTCAATGGTTGTGGGGTTCATGGCGGGCACATTGGGCTTAGACCTGAGCTCAAACTTCTTTGCATCAAGTAAATCCTGTATTTCATGTTGCAGTCTAGGGCAAATGTCTATGTCATGACCTATATGTCCATGGAAACGACAATACAAATTTGGATCATACCAAAGCGGCTTGGGCTCAGGAACAAGCCTTGGTTCAACTTTTCCAAGTAATCCGGCCTTCACAAATTGATCATAAACAACACCGCGGGGCATTCCCAAATTAGTAAACTCTCTTGGCTAAGAGCGGGGACGTGAGACATTTGCTGGCTCTAGCACATAAGGGGCTTCTGTGGTGACCATGACTGGTGTCGTATGGGAAGAAGCATTCATTGCAACATTCACTCCTGAACTTTTTCGCTGAAAGGATCTCCTACTGTTACTAGCTTCAGGTGCATATTGATTTGCCTTAGGGATAAGATCATCGCAAGCAGTGGTATCTTCAACTCGTCGGCCAACCGCTATGAGGCGTTCAAAGGTATGGATGCCTTGACCATACATAACATCTTTATATGGACTCCTTAATCCTCTTATTATCGTCCCAACTTGTTCTCTCTCACTCAATCTATCCTCCATCTGTCCGACTCTTCCTAGGAATCTCCCCAAATAGGAAATGAACTGTTCATCCGACAACTGCCTTAATGCTTCCAATTCCCTCCTTGTTGACTCAATCTCCATGTTGCCACTATACTCTTGAGTAAATGCTTTGACCATGTCCGACCAAGTACGGGTACATGACAGGTTCAAAGACATTAACCAGTGATGAGTAGCGCCGGTCAATGAAAAATGAAATGCCTGACCTAACATGTCATTAGAATAGCCCTTGGCCCTTAGTTGACCGATGAAAGATCTCAAATGAAAATGAGGGTTCCCTATGCCATCAAATTTCTTAAACTTCCACTCGAAATCATTCGGCAAACTGACATTAGGGAAAAAGCACTAGCCTTCAGGGTCGAGAAACTGACCTTTGACTCCTTTATAAAATGGTGCCTCTTCATATCCCTCCGATGACCATACAATGGGTGCTTGGATTCCTGACATGATTTCTTTTTCGACTTCTTTCCCTTTGACATCCTTAAGAGCATATCTCTCGCTTTTCGAATCCAATGCTTTTCCCTTTTCAATTTCAAGTACTCTAGCAGTATGATCAGAATTTGCCACCTTAACCTTTCCTTTCAAAGTTACGTCTGAGCGAACAACCTCAAGAACATGAGGATGAGTTAATTTGATCCACAATTTGCACTGACGTGTATGAATCCATTGATTTTTGTACCATGACCGTCAGGTTAGACAACATCCATTCTATATTGGCCACTCGGGCTTCCAATGATTCCAAACGAGTGAGAGGGATATCTTTGTCTGAACTCATGCTTAAGGACTGTCTTGAGATTGTCCTAGCAAAGAGAGGTATGGAAAGAAACTGGATGAGGGTTGGATGCTAGTGGAAGATTTGGTTCACAGATGGAAAAAATATTCAATGACTAAAATGATGCCAAATCAAAACTCAACCTAAGCACTGGGTCATTCTAAATGGATCTCTCATGATGCTAATTCAAACTTACCTGGAGCTACTCTTTATGCTCAAGACTTTTGAAGGATGGGGACCAATCCCAGGTCCAAATGGTTTATCCCTAAGCAAAAACCAAACATGCAAAACACGCGAGTATACGATTCTAAATGCCTACCCAAAACATATACTTTTGACACAATTCAAGAAAAGTTAGTAGCAAGTTAGTTCACAAAATTAACCCGGTTCTATGTCGACCCAACTCATTGAGGACCAAGATGCTTAGCTCGGTTCATCCAAACCGAAAGGAGTGAACCATGCTACACGGGAAAGCTTCCGATGACATGGGAAACAAGGCTATGACCAATATGGGTTCAAACTTCCTATCCAAAACAAAGCCATTGATCGAAAATCATTTGATACAGGGATCGCTCCAACAAAAGTAACTTCTGAAAAGCTTGATTGGGATCATATTCAATGGAAACTTTGACACAAACTCATTTTGATGGTCTATAATCAAAATATCGAAGAAATGACTCAAGGCATTCTCAAATTCGAAAGGCAAGGGTAAAATCCATCTACTCTTTAGAAATCCAATGACTAGGATCTGGTTGACTGGAACTCAATGATAAAATCAAATGGCTCTTTGGTCTGAAAATGCTAAGGCCTGAACCACCTACCTTTGAAAATCAATTTTGTAAGTAGAATGATTCTATTTCAAGGACTCTAACTGGCTGCCTCTGGATCAAAGGGGTCTGCCAGAGATGCAAAGATCATAATGTCCCAACCACCTATTTTTGAAATGTGGAAAACACGACTAACAAATCATGCAAATCAAGGGTCCAGATTGAAGGAGTCCAATGAGACAGCCTAGATTAGGCCGAGCTAAAACATCATAGTTGACAACAAGTTGGATTGGATAGAACCAAGCTAAGACAGTTCCCACATGATAAAGAAAGAGCAAAGGATGACTATACCAAGCAAGTTAGTTCAATTGAGAGTAGCATCAACTCAATGCCAAAGTTGAGGGAACTCTCAACTGACAGATCAAACTAGGTAGTTCAAACAAGAACGCTCGTATAGATGGCATCACATCGAATCAATCGCCAAGCACCGTGTGATGGAGGAAATCGAGTTCGTCCTCAACATCAAGGCACAAATGTGTGGTTCCCTATTGGCTGAGACACACACTGTTTCTAGATTGGTTGTGTAGGCATCACCCCAATCACAACAATCTTGGAGTGGACATAGGAATCACCCTATGATACTACCCCTACAGTGGAATGAAACACTGATAGAGAAAACAAACACTTAAGTCTTAATGAAAAGGGGTAGAAACTCAATCCCCCGTTGGTGGGTGACAAATCGAAACGGATAATGCTATCTACATCGGTGTTCGAATTTGAACCTCAAGCAATACTTACATTAGTTGTGGCGAACCTAAGTATTGGATCTATGTTCCTACATGATGCATGCTGGGTAGGCATGGGACAGACAAGGTTCCCTTGACAGAGACTGTCGGTATACCTATCACTCATCTACACGAAGTGAATCGAAGGTACGTGACACATCTCCTTATATACTCATGAAGCCGAGTGGACGATAATGATATAACCATATCTTCTTGGGCGGACCCAATAAATACGTCAGTGACCATACTCGCCGCGGTCCATACTGTACAGATCAAGAGTTGTGGTTTCACAGTGGGCGATCCAAATCTACATAAGGGGCCTGCCTGCTACGCCACGAGGCTAAGCGAATTCTGTGCTGTGCGCAATGCAATGATGTGAGTGCGAATGCATGAAAACAAAAATTAACAAACAAAGCTACATCCACTAAAATTACAAGCAAGCTAAGCAAACAATGGTCAATAAGGAGTCTGACAAAAGTCCCCAGTGAAGTCGCCACTGTAAGAACCATGAATTTCAAAAAATCCCAAATTTCCCCAATAAGGGTTGGTTCTCGATGCGAAACGGATCTCGCCGGTGCACTAAAGCCAGGACCCTAATCCCTCCTAAGAGGGTAAATGGGTCAATAGGAAGCCACCACCTAGAAAGGGTCTAGGACCCACAAATTTCTCCCATGAATAGGGAGAAACTATTGACTCATTGGATAAGGTTGAGGTCTACCCAGATCATTGGGTAAGTGTCAAGTTACGGACGGGGAAGGTGTTAGGCACCCAGTCCGCCCGGCCCAGAGCTGGTCATCCTTCTTTTGACCATTTGCTTGCATAAGTCTGCTTGCAAATCCTAAAGCTAGTTATTATAGAACTAAGTCATCCTAAAACTGGACACCTTAGACTAGGTATCTATGTACAAAGATTCATGACCTAAACCAGATTTCTAAATTATTCTAGGCTAAAATATAAAAAAGATAATTTGGCAAACGATTAAGCTACCCAAGCATTACACTAAACATGCAAAGATATACTGAACACGGGGCGTGGAATACAGAACAATGAGCATGGAATCATGGAACATGGAGCAAAACAATCTAACCAATCGCATCATGAGGATTTTAAAACATTCACGGGCATGCAAACACTCCCGTCTTAAAGATCGTGCATCTACGTCCCAAGGGAACCCCAAATCAAACGTACCTCAACTCGGGCCACTGGTGGGCATCCTTTCCCTCACACGCTCTAAATCCATGATTGGTCATTGGGCCAATGCTTAGACACCCACGACCCAGACGATTCCTAAATAGGGTCTCAAGTGATCCGAAATGGGGTGGGGGACCAACATGAGAACTATACCGAAAAGACCGAAATTTAAAATCCCGATACAAGTCATAGGCTCATTGGTTTTCACGGCATGATGTTAAGATCACATGAAACCCTTCATTCTATCTAAAATGGTTTTTGAAAATCCGTTTGGAATCCCATAACCTCGATCCGAATTTGATTTGAATTTGAGGGAGGTACTTATTTAATCCTAAATTATAAACTAAAATGCACTCATGAGCCCAAAGGAATGGGCCCAAACTCTCCACTCGATCCAAATCAGGTTAATGGGTCAATGCCCAAACCAAAGCCAAGGTCAATTAGTTCTAAATCCAAATGGGCCTAAATTGGAAACACGGCCTATACCCGAAATCCCAACTAAACCAAATCCAAGTCTCGTGATTTCAAGTCCAAGCCCATTTCTTAATCAAATGATTTATCAATATTGGGGGCCCAGTCTGAATCTAGGCCCAAAATAGATCTCATGGCCCATTATCCAAAAGCCCATGCCCATTCCCAATGGGCCGATTTAGATCTAAAATTAATCACGTTGGGCATCAAAATGAACCCATGATTCAGCCAAATCCAAGACATGCCAAATTTGAGATTTGAAATTCTGCATTTTTCTAACCGAACTTGAAAAACCAGATTGGCTTAACCAAAGGGCCCATATCATGCATTACCCAACTCAAATCCTCATCACTCAAAGCATATATACTAATCAAAATGATTTTTAAGAGAAAACAAACTAATAAAAACTAGGACCATAGAATAATATACCGAAGCATTCTCTAACCCACGGATCCATGTCTTGTAATGACCCAAAATTAACTCAAAAGAAAATCAAGATAAACATTGGATAAATAGAATTTTGAGCCATTACAATCCTTGAATCCATGGTTTGAAGTGAAACAAACCCATGTTCATATCTTTGGTAATCACCATTTTCAAAACACAAAAAAAAGCAAAGGAACAACAAATCACACATGATGACAACTATATACAAAGAGAGAACGAATTGACTAGAAGGGGTTGGGGATCATGGTTTGGAATAAAAGAATAAGAATAAAACAAACAGAGCAAGTGATAGAAGTATGGGATGAAGCATACCAGCGATTCATGCATGAGACAGGGGGTTGGGTCATGATAACAGTGGCAGCAGAGAACTCTCAGATAAACAAAGTGAAAGTAAAAAAGGATTAAGGCAATTCACAGCAGACAAAAGCATCTCACAGGCTCAAGAATGGACAACAAAACTGAAAGAAATAGAACGAAGAAACAGGAATAAATTTGCTCACAGGAAACAGAAAAAATATAAAGAAAGTAATTAAGATTAGAGGGTATAACTGAGGTCTTCTTGGAGCTACCTAATGCTGCCGGCAGTGTGCTCGAAGGGGGAATGGATAGTTATTACAAACCAGGGATTAATATGGGGAAGGGATTATTACAAACCAGGAAAAACTAAACAACAGAAAAGAAACAAAGGAGATAATCAAAAATGAAAAAGAAGTAAGGGAAGAAGAGGAAGAAGAACGGCTGCTGCGTTTACTCCCCTGGCTCAGGAGAAGTTCGGCTCCCTGTCTCAGTCTATCTGTCTCTCTCTCTCTCTCTTTGTTTTCTTATTTTCTCACTCCATTTTTCTCTGATCCTTTCACTCTCTGTTTTTCTTTCTTTCTTTCTTCCGTTCTTCCCTTCCTCACTCCCTCGCTTTCTCCCTCTTTTCTCTCTGCTTTCCTTTCCTTTCTGTCTTGCTCCTATTCTCTCTGCATTTTTTCTGATCCTCCTCTCTTTCTGTCTTTTTTCCCTCCCAGGATGACGACGCCTCTTTTCTTTCTTTTCCTCTCTTTTCTGTTCTGCTCATTCTCTCTCGGATTTCCCCTCCTTTCTCTCTGTCCTTTCCAATGACGAGACCCTTCTCTTTTCCAATTCTTTTCTTTTGCCTTGCTTCCCTTTCTTTTTCACTTTCCTCTCTTTTCTCTCTCCCCTCCTAGAGAATGACGGCCCTCCTCATTTAGAAAATTCTTTTCTCTTTTAATCCTCCCTCTTCCATTTTAGGGTTTAGGTCATTTTTCTATTCTACCCCCTTTCCAAATTAGGTTTAGATATTTATTTTTTTTCTTTCCACTTTAGCCCTTCCTGTTTTTTCTTTCTTCTTTTTATTTTTCAATTTTACCCTCTCCCTTTAATAAGTTAGGGTTTTAAAATCCTCCCCATTTTACCCTCACCTTTAGATAGGGTTTGTTAGATTTTAATTATGTTTTCCATTTTAACCCCACCTTTAATAGGTTTAGGTTTTATTGCTTGTCTTTTTTGTTTTCGATTTTGCCCTTCCAAATTGATCCCTCAATGGGCTTGACCCAATAAACCTTCATGGGCCGGGGTTTAGGTATTCTATTTTATTTTTTTATTTATTCTTTGGTATCTGAGATAGATTGTCGGCACTCCGTGTATCATCATCACCAGGGAGGGTGACAAAAATTAGGTGTCTACAATGGTTTAATTTCAAAAACTGATTGGGTATATTCAAAAGAGAAGAGTTATAAGAGTAGGATTTCATGTGGTTGGTTGTCTATTTGAGAAGAGAATGAATCCAACCATGGATTCATCAATATTGATCGAAAATTAAAGATTTTCCCCATTGATTCAGCAAGGGATGACATGAGAGGATGATAGAAGATAACCAAAGGTGATTAGAGGTGATGAAGGTAAGGATCTTACCTAAAAATAGGGGTTTATCAAGATAGCAGCCCCTCAATCGGCCTTCTTTCTTCTTCTTCTTCTTCTTCTTCTTTCTCTTCTTTTCCTTTCTCTTCTTTTCCCTCTTTTTCAATCGGTTTCTCTAAAGGATGAGTGAACGGGTTCTTAGAGATAGGTTTGTATTTAATTAACTCTTATTTTATTTAGGCGGTTAACGGATTGCTCATTGTTTAATTTGTTTTTTAGTTTTTGTTTGATGAACCCATGTGTAATCACACAAACCCCACACCAATTCCAAAGTGCTTATTGTTTAATTAATTCTTTTATTTATTAGTTGGTTTGAGTTTTAGATAAATTTACTTATTTAAACGTTCATATCTGAATTAACTGACCGTAGCACTAATTGCCAATTTTGTTTCTTAGTGATAGGTTTTTACTTATTTATATAATCTATCCTAACATGTGTCGATTTTTAGTTTAGATAGATTTTAGTTATTTAATAACTTAGTATCTCAAATAACCGACTTAATACTAATTGCAAAGTTTGTCATTTAGTGGTGGGTTTTATTTGTTTATGCTCTAAGCCGACCCCCAACACATGTATTTAGATTTTGTGGGGCCCATGGGTTCAAAAATATTGGGAAAAACATTCCAACCCATGATTTGGGACGCGACGGCGAGATCCCCGACTCAAAACACTAGGTCCCGCACTTCCAAGAGCAAAAATCCGTGATAGTACGATTCTCTGGTTGATGCAGCAATCAACTAGTACATCAACCTGAGAATCCAATTTTTGTTTTCTCTGTGTCGGAACATCCAAAAGTTAAAACATTCCGCAAGCGAATCCACACAGACATATTTATAATACCAGAAACACCTAATACGAGGTTAGGATCCCTTATCGTGAGTTGTACATCTGCGCGTGGATTTCACAACCGCACAGGGGAGGTATCTGTCATTTTGCCGACAAGCGACGGATTACCACCGGGATTCCTTCTTTATTTTCTACCCGTTCAAACATCAAATCAATACTTCGTAACGCACACAATGCCACGACTTCGGGTTCCAGATCTACATTCGGATTTGGGTTAGGGTTCGGATCAATTTTTTTTCAGGCTGTAACATTCTCCCCACCTTACAAAAATTTCGTCCTCAAAATTTGACGTATCCGGGAATCCATATAGGTGAGGTTACCTCTTCCTCCTACCTTTTGTCACCCAAACTTTTCTTGATTCAATGCGATTACATCATAGTATCTTTTTGTCTTGATTATACCACTAAGGTTCAATTCTCTAGTTATCCAAATCACACCCGGGTTTGGTTGACCTAAAGCTCTACCTGATATAAGAGCCTAAAGGGAAACGAATTCCAAATGCATATTCCAATAAATCAACTGATCAACCTATCATTGTGTATTTCACCCACTAATCTATGTTTCTTACGGTTTGGGATTAAAGGGTAAAAGTCTATACTGCCTTGTCTACACAGCTTTTCTTATGAAGGCCTTTATTATGGTTATTCAACACCTAACTCAACTTTAGAATGATTTGAAATATTGATGGAATCCCTACTGTTCATTCCCAATAACGGAGGGAACGTTCGGTGACCCATTACTCCATTCATACCTATTGTTGAGCAAGGTCTCGTCAAAAGTCCTTTGATTTTGGTTTCTTTCCATTCTCGGCTGTTCTTGGCTATACTTGACACCCGTTATTTAATTTATAGATTTTGTTATTTACCACCGATTACTTGGTACACTTTAAACTTATCTGAATTCAGCTTGAAATATTCTATTTAACTGGTTCACGATTATATAACCTTATCAAGACTTAATTACGTGTCTTGGTCTCTCACCGACCCTCTAGAATCTAGATACGAATTAAAGATTTCTTAATGGTTAAGATTCATACACTTCGTTTAGATTCACAACATATCCAGCAGAAATGCTTACCACTAATTTGTATTCTAAGTTCTTCTAGGGCACATTCATCTTATCACAAAACAGTGGAAGCGAAAAGTGTGATGTACCAGAATTAATTAATACTCGATCAGGTGAGAATGATATGGATAAAGTACCTGTTACCACAACCGGATTTATCTCAGTTTCTTCCGTTGTTAAGGCACAGTCTTGCTCTTGAACTTTGTTGCTTTGAGGCTAGTAAGGTCGAGCAGTAGGTGGAACTTTTCGTAGTGCTCCAAACCTACGTCGAGGACAATCTCTAGACATATGTCCGGGCAGTTTACCTGCAGGATCATCTAAAAAGAGAAAATTCCACAAGGGTGAGCTCCACTGAGCCCAACAAGTAAAGGATAGACCACACACACATAAGTATGCATCCTAAATGTATGGATTCAATTTTAATATTAATCCACCTAACAAACAAATGCCTAAGTAGGGTCGGTGCTACGACAACAACTCGGGAGACTTTCTCGGTTCCTTCCTAACCTCCCCGAGACGTAACCTCAATTGTTGTAGGGAGCCCATAGTGGCTGTTGGTATTAAATACCTTCCCATGGGTAGACCCTGATAATCATATCTGGGACCCCATCCTGACGTCCTTCACACTTCTCAGTGACAGGGTGCTATGATCAACCAACACCTGAACCCCTGTTGGTAAGGGTTGTAGTACTAAGGAATGACATTCCTAGTCATGTGCGCTAAATGGCATAGTACGAGGTGTACAGTGCTCCCGCATCCCATACTATGGCACACCATACCTCTCGTTTCCAAGCCGACTACGGCATCTAATCTATCACAAGAATTCATATTGCATATATTGGAGATTAATTATAGACCAACAGAAGGGCTAGCGTTATAGACTTAGATGACTTAGAAGTTGCTTACTTTAAAGCGGATTTAAAAAGTGAATTTGAAGATTTTTTTTTTACATAAAAAATCAGACTTTTTTGGCCTATTGATGACCGAGCCACTCTGATACTACTCCTTACTTGGTGGTCGTAGCGGGAAACAACCACGAGTTGTACCGAGAAGTTGAACTGCCTAACGGACTGAGGCACAAAACTCAAGCATCGGCTGCTTCGTCGAGGCACCCGCGGCTGCACAAGCCACTACAACAGCACCTCAACCAAATGTGGCAGCAGAGCGGCGTGATTGCGTTCATGACCACAATGATGCGGACCATACAACAACAATAAGAATTGCTTGGTCAAATGTCCACATAGTTTGCAACCATGATGCATGAACGTGCTGCGCCACCACCACCACCACCCAACTGACCTGTACTATTTCCACCACCTGTGCCTCAACACTTAGCAGAGAACTCTACCGCTAAGGTTATGGAAAGATTCAAGAAACTCCAACCGCCTTGCATTTTCCAAAATAACCCCGACGCAATGCAGCGAACGGTGGATCGATTCCCTAGAGAAGGCATTTGAAGTACTTGAGTGCACGAGATGCACATAAGTTGATATGTGCGGGTTATCGATTGCAAAATGAAGTTGAAGCTTGGTGGAAAGCTACTAAGCCTAACTTAGAAGCTGCTCACCCAAATCCCACGTGGGAGCAGTTTAAAGAAGTCTTCTTCAAGAACTACTTCCCAGAGAGCTTCAGGGATAGAAAAGAAGTTGAATTCATCGCACTGGTGCAAGGAACCAAGTCAGTGCTGGATTACCAACAGTGATTTGAAGACCTGTTCCATTGTGCTCTAGAACACCTAAAGGGGGAAGTTAGTAAGGCCAAGAAATTTGAGAAGGGGCTCAAAACTGAGGTTGGATCAGTACTGTCAATCATGCACATTCAGGATTATGCTCAAATGGTCGACAAGGCGAAGACAATGGAAGATATGTTTAAGGAAAAGGAGAAAGAAAAGGCTGTGATGTCGCCTGGGTTGCACAAAAGGCCAAATAATTTTCAAACTTTTGGGTGGCCAAATAAAGTTTATCGAGGAACAAGTTCAAAGCCCAAATTCGACTCCGTATCATAGGCTGAACGTGGGTTAGAACCCTTTCCGCCCCACATTCAATCGACTTGCTCAACCGACTACGAGTCAAGCGATAACGGCATCTTCGTCAGCCCGGCCAACGACAAGTCAAGTAAGCCAAGCCTCTACACCAACTGCTCCACCCTTTAAGTGCTACCTGTGCAACAAAGAAGGGCACATGGCCAAAGATTGCAGAACGCGTGGGTATGGCAACAACTCGCCCAATCAACCCTACGCTAGGCCTTTCCAACCACAAGATAACCAGACGTGAGGAAAGGTGTATGCAATGACAAATGAGGAGGCCGAGGCAAACGCCGACGTACTGACAGGTAAGTTTGCTGAACACTACTAAATTATAGGGAATAAATGGCTTACTTCATGTAACCTAAAATTGCATATAAACCCTAGGTACCCTGAATGTCTCAACCATACTTGCACGAGTATTAGTCAACTTGGGCGCGTCCCACTCTTTCGTTTCTACCACATTTGCGAGTAGGATGAAAGATCAATCGAGAGACATCAGGCATGAGTTAGTGGTCAACACACCGACGGGTAGTGTCGTAAGTTTGAAAGAAGTATACGACCCCTGTCTAATAAAGATTTGTGGCAAGGAGCTAGCCGCACGATTGATAAAGATCGATATGAAGGGTTTTGACGTGATATTAGGCATGGATTGGTTATCCGCCTATGGTGCAAACGTTATGTGTGCGGAAAAGAAGATAAAGTTTAAATTAGAAGATGGGTCAGATTTTACCTATCAAAGTGAATAAAAGAGGAAATCCAAAAGGATAACATTATCCGTACTCCAGGAGCGGAAGTTGCTAGAAGAAGGATGCTAAGGCTTTTTAGCCACATTAATAGACACGGAGGCAAAGATAAAACCCCTGGAGGAACTTCATGTCGTCAGAGAATTTCCTGATGTTTTTCCAGAAGATCTGACTCAGGTGCCGCCTGATCGTAAAATAGAGTTCGCGATCGATCTGACCCCTGGTGCAGCACCGGTATCCAAGGCACCATATCGAATGGCACCAAAAGAATTGAAGGAATTGTAGGTCCAACTTCAAGACCTATTGAAGAAGGGATTTATACAACCCAGTGTATCACCCTGGGGAGCACCTATGCTGTTTGTAAAGAAGAAGGATGGTAGCATGCGGCTGTGTATCGACTACCACAAGCTAAACAAACTGAACATTAAGAATCGGTACCCGTTGCCACGCATCGACGATCTATTCGATTAGCTACAAGGAGCGAGAGTTTTCTCCAAGGTTGATCTTAGGTCGGGATACCATCAACTGAAGATCAAAAGTGGCGACATTAATAAAATGGTGTTTAGAACTCAATACAGACATTATGAATTCTTAGTTTTATCGTTCGGGTTAGCCAACGCCCCGACAGCATTCATGGATATGATGAACAGGGTATTCCATGACGTATTGGGTAAATTTGTCATTATGTTCATTGATGACATCCTGGTGTACTCTAAGAGTGAGGAAGAGCACGCTCGACACCTTACCTTTGTGTTGCAGCGGTTGCAGGAACACCAGGTCTTCGCCAAATTCAGTAAATGTGAATTCTAGCTTCACCAAATTAGTTTCTTGGGACACATCATCACCAAAGACGGCATCAAGGTAGACCCAGGCAAGGTGAAAGCGGTTCTCGAGTGGGAGACTCCAAAGAGTGCCACTAAGATCCAAAGTTTCTTAGGATTGGCCGGATATTACCGACGATTTATCGAGAACTTCTCGCGCATTTTGGCACCTATGACAAAGCTTACAAAGAAGGGTGTCAAGTTTGAATGGAATGAAGCATGCGAGAAAAGCTTTCAGGAATTAAGGAACTGGTTGGTAACAGCTCCAGTTCTAACCATTCCAAACGGCACCGAAGGAATGGTAGTATATACTGATGCATCTAGGACAAGATTGGGTGGCGTCTTGATGCAGAAAGGAAAAGTTGTTGCCTACGCCTCCAGACAATTAAAGGAATACGAGAACAATTACCCCACTCATGATTTGGAGTTAGCAGCGGTAGTCTTCGAGTTGAAAATATGTCGGCATTACCTGTACGGTGAAAAAAGTGAAATCTTCAACGATCACAAAATTTTAATGTAATTCTTCACCCAAAAGGAGCTGAATATGAGACAGAGACAGTGTTTGGAAATGGTGAAAGACTATGATTGTGAAATCCAGTACCACCCCGGCAAAGCCAACGTTGTTGCAGATGTATTAAGCAGAAAATCTCAGACTGCATCCATTGCTTCCTTAGTTGTAAGCGAACAATTGATAGAAGAAGCTCAGAAATTTAATCTGAAACTCGTGATCGAAGGAACGACTATGCAATTGGCAGCCATGGATCTGCAACCATCGATACGAGAAGAGGTAATTATGAAACAACCATTGGACCCCGAGCTGGCCAAGATTATTTGGGAAGTACAACAAGGAGTCCATAAGGACCCGGATTTTTCTTTGGCCCATGATGGTGCACTAAAATTTTGAGACAGATTGTGCATGCCTGATGACTATAATTTCCAAGATCGAATTTTGAAAGAGGCGCACAATTCACCCTACAATCCATCCCGAAAGTACAAAGATGTACAAGGATTTAAAGAAGTATTATTGGTGGACAGGAATGAAAGCAACCATAGCAATATACGTGTCCAAGTGGCTCACCTGTCAATAGATAAAAGCAGAGAGACACGGATCGTATGGTTTATTGCAGTCACTTCCCATACCTGAATGGAAGTGGGAAAGGATGACTATGGATTTTGTGACAAATTCGCCCAACACCAGGAAGGGCGTGAATGCAATTTGGGTGATTGTAGATGGACTAACAAAAGCGGCACACTTCATACCAATCAAGATAAGTTACCCAATGGAGAAGCTTGCCCAGATATACATTGAAAACATAGTCCGCTTACACGACGTGCCTGTCAGTATTGTGTTTGACAGAGATCCTCGGTTTACCTCAAGGTTTTGGAGGAGTCTACAAAAGGCATTGGGATCTCAACTGAATCTTACTACAGCTTTCCATCCGCAGACGGACAGACAGTCAGAGAGAACTATCCAAACTCTAGAAGATATGCTTAGAGCCTGTATTTTAGAGATGAATGATAGTGGGGATGCCCACATACCACTGGTGGAATTTGCATACAATAATAGTTACCACTCCACCATTGGCATGGCACCATTCGAAGCACTCTATGACCGAAAGTGCCAAAACCCGCTATATTGGGATGAAGTCGGCGAACGAAGATATCTCGGACCAGAGATGATACAAGCGACCTGCGACAAGGTGGATGTCATAAGAGAGAAGATCAAGGCAGCCCAGTCAAGACAGAAAAGTTATGCGGATAATCGAAGGAAGGACATTGAATTTGAGGTCAGAGAAAAAGTATTCCTTCGACTATCTCCAACTAAGGGATTGCTATGTTTCAACAAGAAGGGCAAGTTAAGCCCAAGATTCATCGATCCTTATGAAATTCTTAATAAGGTGGGACCCATAGCATACCTACTAGCACTACCACCATCTTTGTCAGGCATCCATGATGTTTTCCATGTGTCGATGCTGAGGAAGTACATTAATAACCTGACACAAGTACTGTCAACCGAATCGGAACAGTTGGATGTGGATATGACTTACGAAGAGCAACCTACAGAGATATTAGACAGAAAAGAGCATAACCTCTGTAACCGCACCGTTGCTTTAGTAAAGGTTCGATGGGGCCCTTCATGGGAACATGAGGAAGAAATGAAGGAGAAGTATCCTCAACTCTTTGGATTACAAGGTAAGCAAATTTCGAGGATGAAATTTTTGTAAGGTGGGGAGAAATGTCAAACCTTGCACCTGACTGGTTGGACTTTTGATTGAACGGCAGGAACCCTAACCAGGCAACCAGGAACACTATGGAGTATCACTCCAGTCAATGGGATCAATGAGAAAACCCTGTGCAGGTTCCCCTATATACCTGTCAGAAGATGGATAGCAGACCCCTGCACTTGCACAGCTCATAGCATGATGTATGGCCTGGACCCCAGGTAATCTCTCTCTTCCCCATAACAGTGGGACCCACCTTTGAAAAGTGTGTAAAAAAATCTAAATGGCAAGTGGGGACAATGCCCTGACCAAGGGTCAAACCCCTGTGCAAGCCCCACTGAGATTCAGCTTGCTGAAATCTTTGGACGATGCAGACAAGGCCCAGAGACATCGCCCAGTGAGTGAAATAGCATATTTTAATGGATTTTAATTGTGGGGACCACCTAACATGGACATGGGCACCCTCCATAGATAGAGGGGAGTCTGAGGGACCACCTCATACCCTTTGTTCAGTGTGGACCCCACCACAGAGCCCAGAATGGCTGTGAATAGGGTTAAAAATGCATTTTGAAAAAGGGACTTAATGGCCAAACATGCCCTAGTCATGGGCTGGCCTATAAATAGGGGAGCCTTAGGCTCATTTTAAGCCCTTGCTACTGCTCATTTCATGGAGAGAAAAAGAAGGGAAAGAGAAGAGAAAGAAGAGGGGAAGAAGAAGAAAGAGAGGAAGGAAGGAGGAGGAAGCTGCTCACAAACACTTGGGCCTAGATTTCCGTGGCTCCCAGCCTTGCTCAGGTATATATTTACATATCTACACCTACTACCCCTCTGAATCCCTATGTCTTGGATGTGTTTCAGCTCTCTGGCACCCTAGAATAGCTTGGGGAAGCTAGGGATGGCTCCAGATCTGCCATGCAAGCATAAAGCATGGGAGATCTATGATTTTTATTAAATTTCATAAGACTGTTATACTGTTCTTGAAGCCAAAATTTGGCTGTGCACAGCTACACCGCCAGATGCTCTGTTGGCTTGTTGTTTAGAACCCTAGATGCAAGCTATGGCTGCATGGACCAAAACCCTAGGTGATAGCAGCCTTGAATCACTATTTTGCACTTGTGTCTAACCTGATATATGGCTGAAACTGAGGTTCATGTCTGGAGAAAACCCTGTGATACTATTTACTGGGCTGTCTGGGCAGCCTCTAGCAGCCAAGTGGTGGGCCCAGTGGAGAATCCATCTGGACCAAAATGGAGATCACCCTAGGGGCTACCTGACCCCCTAACATGCATGGGGATCAGATTTGAGCACTGCCTATGAAGCCCAACCTTGGAATCTCAGCCCTTTGTCGATTTGAGGGCTTTGGGCGATGCACCCAACGCCCAGAGCCATCTCCCAGTGAAGGATTTGTTGTAGAAATGCTGTTCTGGCCTTGGGGACCTCACCCATTGACCATGTGACAGTGTGGGAAGATGGGAAATGACCTAAATGCCCTTTTCCACATCTGTCCTTAAGAAGGATTGGATTTGGAACCCAAGTGGGCCCCGCAGGTGAAGGAAACCCTGCCTGTGCTTGGTCCTACAGCACAGACAAGCTGTGGACAAAACTGTGAACCTAATCTAACCTAGGGTCAGGTACAATCATTGAGAATGACCATTTTACCCCTATGCCACTGACTCTGGATGATGCACAGAACATAGACCTAAGGCCCAGTGCAAGTCCCAGAGGATTCCTGGTGAGAACTAACTGAACAACTAGGTCAACCCAGTAAGCTTAGGTTAACCCTAGGACTACTAGAGATAGATTGAAAACTCAATATGACACCTTTTGATTTATATTTAGGATTTGATCCCACGCTCGAGGTCAACAACCAGACTGCTATTGGAATTGAGTCTGCGACCGAGATCTTAGAACCAAACTCAGGTGAGTGAAATATTATCATATATGTACATGTAATCTGTGATGCTATGCCGGCAATTAAATTAAAATATTAATGCTGTGTTTATTAAATTTAGTTCAATTGTTCAAACTGTTATACATTGATTGTCTATTGATCAACACTGTGAATTCATCTGATGAATGTGAATGTTAGACTAGATGCCGTAGTCGGCTTGGAAATGAGGCCGGTGGTAGCCCGTAGTATGGGATGCGGTTGACACCACCTGACTCATATGATGTCAAATAGACATGGGGTTAGAGTTTCATCACCCGTGCTACGCACCCTTGCCAACAAGGGTTAAGGTGTTGGATGCCTGTGAGGGTGACCATATGTGAATATGAGAAAAGAAAAGAAATGAAATGAAATGAGTTTGCACCGGAATGGTGAATATGGGCTATAAGCTAGAAATGAAAAGAAAAGAGAAAAGAAATGGATTGCCCTATAGGTTAATCACAGAGGGCTGGTCGGGTTGACCTTGGTGAACGAATGCGGGAGTTGACTGGTCCTCTCCGACAACTCAATGGGTGTATCGCGGGAAGAGGTAACCAAGCCTACACCAGGGATACATGTATTGGGGATTGTAGTAGCATTGACCTGACTTAGTTGTATTGTTAGGTGGCTAATAATGAACTGGTCTTGCATATCATATAGGATCATGTGGATTATGGTTGCAAGTGCATGCATGATGATATTTTTTCTCACGAGCTCGGTGGGGCTCACACTCTGTTATATATGTTTTTTTTTAGATGATTTTGCAGATCGATGCCGCTGTGGTATGGAGCCTCATTATGAGGAGGAGAGCCCTGGTTATTATGATGATCTTGGGTATGGACCTCGGTCGTGCCGATGATGCATGCATTCTCGGTGGTCATTGATGAAGACTATTGAAGAGTGCATTTGATGCTTTTTATCTTGGGGACTCCTTTTTGTTTTATCTAGGAGTTTATCCCCATTCTGTTTGCGGTTTAGTTATAGTTTCTCCTGTTTCTTTTTGGGGTTGAGTCTACTCACCCTGTGCATATATATGTATGTAGTAACTTTAGTATTGATTTTGTCAGCTTTGTTTCTTAAGTTCTGGGTTGTTGGGAAATGTATCAGGAGAAACTCACCTATGTATATATTCTCATCATTTCCCGTATCGCTACGCTTTCTATTTGTCATTGCAATTGTAGTTTATCTGCAACACTCTGATCTTGCCTTTGGTAAAGTGAATGAATTTGGTTCCATGAATGTATTAACTACTTCTAGATCCGTGAGATTTGGCAGATTGCCGTTACGCAATTCGGGTCACCTACCAAATCCTCCGGGGGTGGTTTGGGGTGTGATACCTGTCAAACCCTGCCCCTGACAAGCTGGAATTTTGGTTCAAGGACAGGAACCCCTGATCAGACAACCAAGTTCACTGTGGAGCATCACTCCAATGACATGGACCAATGAGGAGACCCTGTGCATGTCCTCTTTTATACCTGTGAGAAGATGGACAGTGGACCCCTGCTAAAGCTCTTGCACAACTCACAGCCGGATGTATGGCTTGAACCCCAGGTAATCTCTCTCCTCCCTATAATGGTGGGACCCACCTATGTAAGATGTGCTAAAAACCCCTAATGGGCATGTGGGAACAATACCCTGACCCAAGGTCACACCCCTGTGTTGTTCCCCTTTGGATTCAGTTGCTGGAATTCACTGGGCCATGGCATTGGGCGCTGCAGCAAGGCCCAGTGACATCGCCCAGTGGCTGATTTTGGGTATTTTAATTATTATAATTATGGGGACCACCCAACATGAGCATGGACACCCTCCACTAATAGAGGGGAGTCTGGGGGACCACCTCACACCCCTGGTTCAGTGTGGACCGCACTAGAGAACCCAGAACCAGTCAGAATCAGTTCAAAAATTGATTTTTAAAAAGAGGACTTTAGGCCAAACAGACCTTAGTGGGTCTTGGGCCTATAAATAGGCATGACCTGAGTTCAATTAGAGCTCTTGCTCCGTTGAGAATCCATGGGAGAGGAAGGAGAGAAAGAAGAGAGAAAAAGAAGGAGAAGGAGAAGGAGGAAGGAAGGAGAAGAAGGGGGAGACCTGCTGCAGCCCTGCAACCAGCCTGGATCCGAGTTCTCCCAACCTTGTATAGGTATAAAAATATGCCTATATGCTGCTGCTCCCTATTCCTCTCTTGTTTTCACTGTGTTTTGCTCTTTGGGCAGCCCAGACTAGCTAGGGTCTGCCCAGTAATGGTCCAGATCTTCCATGCAGACCTTGTGCATGGAAGATCTGAGATCTTTATGCATTTTTAGCATTTAGTGATGCTGTTCTTGTAGCCGAAACCTGGCTGTGCCCACCTGCACTGCCAGTTGGCCTTATTACCCTGTGATTTGGAACCTTGGGTGCTAGCCAAGGCTACACAACCCTAACCCTAGATGGATGCAGCCTTAAGCCCTCTTGATTTATGTATTTTCAGCCATATACAAGGCTGGAACTGAAATCCAAGCCTAGCCAAAACCCTAAACACTATTCATCTGGGCTACTTGGGCAGCCATAGTCAGCCTGACGGTGAGCCTGATGGAAAAACCCTCTGGACCATGATGTAGACCATCTCAGGGGCTACCTAATCCCCTAATCATGCAGAGGATCAAGTATGGGCCCAGCCTTGCAGGCCCCACCTAGGGATCTCAGCCCAATGTCGATTTGGGGGCACTGGGCGATGCAGCAAGGCCCAGAGCCATCGCCCAGTGATGGAAAACCTGCTGTTTTGATGGACAGAGCTAGGGGATCTCACCCAATGACCCCCTGGACACTATGGGATGTGGGAAAAGACTAAAATACCCTTCCCCTACATCTGTCCTTAATTGGAAAATATTTTAAAACCCTAGTGGGCCCCACAGGTGATTGTATCACTGCTGTGCTTGGTCCTATAGCACAGACATGCTATTGACAGCACTGTGATTATGTTCTGACCTAAGGGCAGGTGCTGACATTACTAATGACCATTTTGCCCCTGTGCCACAAGCACTGGCCCATGCATTGGGACATGTACCTAAGGCCCAGTGTAAGGCCCAGTAACTCCAAAAGTGAACCAAATGAACCCCGGGTCAACCCAGTAAATTAGGTTAACCATAGGATACCCAGTGATAGACTGAAAATTTAACAAGACATTATTTAATTCATATCTAGGACTTGATCCAGTGCTCGAGGACAACAACCAGACAACTGCTGGAACTGAATTTGCGATTGAGTACTTAGAGCCAAGTACTGTGAGTGAATAATACTTTCATATGTGCAAATGTAATCATGATCTGATGCCGGCTAATTAAGAATTGGAATTATAAATGCTGTGATATTTATTTCTATTTAAAGCTATTCAAATCATTACATATTGAATGAACTGTTGATCAACTCAGAGAATGTTTTCTTAATGAATGTCTGCTAGACTAGATGCCGTAGTCGGCTTGGAAATGGGGCCTGTGGTAGCCCATATTATGGGGTACGGCTGACACCGCTTGACTCATACGATGCCATAGAGACATGGGGCTAGAGTTTCATCACCCGTGCTACGCACCCTTGCCAACAGGGGTTAAGGTGTTGGATGCCTGTGGGGGCGACCATCAGAATATGAGAAAAGAGAAAAAGAAATGAAAAGAACACCGAAATGGTGCATGAATGAATAGAACACCGGAATGGTGCACATGGGCTATAAGCCAGAAAAGAAAAGAAAGAAAGAAATGGATTATCCCACGGGTTAATCACAGAGGGCTGGTCGGGCTGACCTTGGTGAACGAATGTGGGAGCTGACTGGTCCTCTCTGACAACTCAATGGGTGTATCACGGGAAGGGGTTAGAAGCCCGCACCAGGGATACATGTATTGGGGATTGTAGTAGCACAGACCTGACCTAGTTGTAGTGGTAGGTGGCTAATAATAATAAAATCTAGACTTGCATATCATGTAGGACCATATGAATTGTGAATTGTGATTGCATGTGCATGCATGATTGATGTTATTTGCTCCCGAGCTCAGTGGAGCTCACACTCTATTGTATAATGTTTTGCTTAGATGATTTTGTAGGTGGATGCCGCTGTGGCATGGTGGGCCATCTTGAGGAGGAGAGTTTTGGTTGTTATGATGATGTTGGTGTGGACCCCAACGGAGGTCATACCGATCCTGCGCACATTTTCAGTGGTTGTTGATGAAGACCATTGAAGAGTGTTCATGTTAGCTTTTTGACTTGGGGACTCCATTTGGGTTTCTGGAGTTATCCCTATTTTCTTGCTTGGTCGTTGTAGTTTTTACTTTTATTTATTTTTTTTTTTTTTGGGGTTGAGTATGCTCGCCCTGTATATGTTTATGTATGTAGTACTATACTTATCAGCTTTGCATCTTTGTTTTCTTTGCTTATGGGTTGATGGGAAATGTAAAACCTTTATATGTAAATATTATCACTGTTTCCCCGTATCGCTATGCTTCTTTTTTATTATTGATCTGTAGTTTATCTATGACACTCTGATCTTGCCTTTGGTAAAGGGATGGTTGTGGTTCCATGATGGTAAGCACTGCTTCTAGATCCGTGGGATTTGGCGGATTGCCGTTATGCAATTCGGGTCACCTACCCAATCCTCCTAGGGGGTGGTTTGGGGTGTGACAGAGCTTGGTATCAGAGCGTGAGGCTCTTCTCACGATTATGGATTGCAGACTAGGACTAATAGGCCTTAAACAATATAACATGCCAGAATTAAAAACCACAGGGGAGGTAGATGCAATTAAGTAGAGATGCAAGATTTTCATTAACTTAGCAATAATTATAAAAGTTTGATTGCATAACTGCAATTCAACAAGTACATAAACTGAAAAGAAAGAAAGAAAAATACATAAGCGTAGAAAAAAAAATAATAACTAAGATGATCATGATCACATAGCAAACTGCCAGGAACTAATAAGGAACTACTCTGTAGGAGGCAAGTCACTGGGCAGAGCCTATGTCTGGCGTGAATCAACTCTATAGAACCTGTCCCAGAAGTCGAGGTGTTGCTCCATAGACCCCACTCTCGTCTCTAAGGAAGTAAAGCCCTGATCCACTCTGGTCGTCAAGGTAGTGAGTTGGGTACCGAGGCTCTGGAAATGTGCCAACATCTGAGACCACTCTGAAGGCCCTTAAATTTGTGAACTGGTGGCACCGGGTGTCTCATATGCGGGTAGGTCAGTGAACGGGGTGCCTAAGCCCTCCAAGTCGCCCTGATCCATGCCTAGCTCCTCTGTATACATGCCCTGAGTGTCAACTCCAATGTCATCCCGCTCCTCTCCAATCTGACCCTCACCCTATGCATCACCACCTTGCTCCCCGCCCTGTTGCACATCCTCAGTCACCACCTGCTCCTCATCTACAACCGGATCCTCTCCAGGCACCTTCATCTTTAATATAGAAGTTTTATCTATAGGCCTGGATTTAGTCCTGTCAATGTATTCCCCCTCCAATGGGACCCCAAAATGCTGAAAAATTAGGGTGAGAAACTTCCCATAAGGAAGGTTCCCATCAGCTGGGTTCCTCGCATGATAAAGCATGACCTGAAGAAGCAAGTATGGAAGGTTGATGACTGGGCCTCCCTGACCAGCTCCTAGTAAGCAGTAGGTAATGTATGCCCTCATCATAGAGATACTGCCCTTGTTGCCGCCCTTAGGGTAGATGTTATAGATGACACATCTACTGATCACCCTGGCACTAGGTTTGTAGGCAATCTCAAACTTAGGAGTGTTTCCCGAACCTGTCAAAGCCCCGAATACTATCCTCCTGGTCTCAAGGGTGAACATCTCTGAGATGTCCATGCAGGGCTGATAGTAAACCCGCTCTCCTGTGTCTGGTAAACCCAGGATCTCTGCTAGGAGGGAAGAGTCAATCTGATGTCTACTCCTTTCACCCTACTCTCCACTCCGAACTCTGGAGCACTAGAGGGCTCTAGGTTACAGTAGAAATACCGAACCAGGTTGGGATAACATGGATGTCCAACCTAGGGCATTAAATCGGGCATAGAGGTTATACTGCTCGAAGTCCTCAACTCGCACCACCCGGCCATTCACTATTTTCACCGAAGCAAAGTTCTTCCACCCCTTGGCATACTCAAACCTAGAGAATAGATGATGGCCGAAATTGGGTTCCTCTGAAGACGAATCGTCTCTAAGGGATGATGATGGAACCAAAGAAAAGGAAGATTCCTCGGATTCGACCTGTAGCCTCTTTTGGGCTACTGATTTCCGAGTGGTATGGCGGCTTGTAGACATTTTCTACAAAAAGTATAAGAAAAGAGAAAAAAAAAAGGGTAAGTAAAAAAAAAAAAATGGTTAGGTTAGGGCAAGGAAAAGAGAAAACCTAATCTAGGAACTGATTTAATAAATAAATGATCAAAAAGGTAAATGTGGAGAAGAAACTTACCTAGACACATGTAAGCTCGCCCAAATTATGGGGGTTTGCGAAGATTTGGTGTGGAATAGGTCCTACTGCCCTCCAAGACTATTCCCTAGGTGTTTAGAAGAGGTTAGAGGAGAATGGAGTCAAAGTGGGCCATTCTCGGATTTAAAAACCCTGCGCCCGATTCTCTGGGCGATGGCACTGGGCGATGTGGCAAAGCCCAGAGACATCGCCTAGTGAAGGTAATTTTACTGTTTTGGCTTATTTTCACATAGAAATTTGAAACTTTACCATAATCATTTTAATAAACATAAAAGTATAAATTTTCTTGGATATAAAAAAAAATAATATAAAAAAAAATTAATATAATAAACAATACTTAATAAACAACCATAAACTTCTTAAGCCCAAAAAGGGGGTGAAATTTTCTATTTGAGGAGTGAATACAGTAGATAGAGCTTTTGTTGATAAGTTTATAATGAGTATTTAATATATATAAATGAATGTGTATAATAACCTAACTGTGTACTACCCAAATTATTACATGTTTGAATATTGTGATGTACAAACTGACTAGAGTGTTGCTGTGAAAACCAGACATAGTTACATAGGTGTGTTGTAATAAAGGATTAGTGAGTGCAGAAACGTAGATCTCAACCTAATCAAGACCTAGGACAGTTGAGAATGGTCCCTAATAGGGTTCATAGAAAATCGAACACCTAGACGCTAAGATACCTCGAGCCAACCGAAGGATTTGTTACATTGATGTTATGGTTATTTAAGTTCCAATAGTCATGTACTTAATTCTTTTAGTTAAGTATGCCCTCATGCCTAGAACCATTTTATGTGACAGGACCTATTACCTCAGTTAGTCTGGGAACCCGGACGTCATGCAACTTATTAGGCAACTGAGAAGGAGGTTGATTAGGATACGTGATACCCGAGCCCGTGCCGAGAACCTACTGGTAGTATACTTAGCTCTTGCAGAAGTTACCGAGCAAGGAGAATGGGATTTCTACTTAACATTAGTCGAAGAGGTTACAGCCGACATAGGGTATTTGCAAGCGATGGAGTTTGTGACTGGGAAGAAGCTGAAGATGCTTGCCTACTAGATCAGGTAATTAATTAAAAGTCTTTATTTAAAAATCTGAAAATTTTTTCATTAGTGCCATGCATAACATATTGACACATAAAATGCGTAAGAAAGAGAAACATAAAGCATTCAATAAGACATGTCACCTAATAAACCAAGAAATTGAATCTAACAATCCACCTTACTGGTATGACTAGTGATACACATTGGAACTGTGGACTGGATTTGTACCTGCTTAGTTAGGAAACAACTATTTACCCCCCCATAGATGAAATTGGGAATATTGAACTCGCCCCTCTTTTCATAGGAGCAACAATGGTCAACACTAGAAGTTCTCGTGGAGGTCGTAAGGGTAAACAAATTAGAGTTGTACCGGAGGTTGAGTTGCCCAACGGAACTGAGGCTCAAAACTTTGAGGCATTAGCTGGTTCATTAGGTGCACCAGCGGCTGCACAAGCTACTACAGTAGCACCTCAGCCAAATGTGGCAATCGGCGACGTGACTGCATTCATGACCACGATGATGCGGACCATGCAACAACAACAAGAGTTGCTTGGCCAGATGTCTACACAGTTTGCAACTATGATGCATGAACGCGCTACACCACCACCACCACCTAATCGACCCGTACTGTTTCCACCACCTGTGCCTCAGCATTTAGCGGAAAATTCCACTGCTAAAGTTATGGAGAGATTCAAGAAACTCCAACCACCTGCATTTTCAAAAATAACCTCTGAAGCAATGCAGCCAAAACGGTGGATTAGTGCTCTAGAAAAGGCATTTGAAGTACTTGAGTGCACGGATGTGCAAAAGATTATTTGTGCGGGTTATCAGTTGCAAAATGAAGCCGAAGCTTGATGGAAGGCGACTAGGCCTAATTTGGAAGCTGCTCACCCAAACCCCACGTGGGAACAATTTAAGGAGGTTTTCTTCAAGAACTACTTTCCCGAGAGTTTCAGGGATAGAAAGGAAGCGGAATTCATCATGCTGGTGCAAGGAACTAAATCAATGCTGGACTATCAACAACGATTTGAAGATCTGTTCCATTTTGCTCTAGAGCACCTGAAGGGGGAAGTTAGTAAGGCTAAGAAATTTGAGAAGGGACTCAAAACTGAGATCAGATCAGTTCTGTTAATTATGGACATACGGGATTATGCTCAAAAGGTTGATAAGGCAAAGACAATGGAGGATAGGGTTAAGGAAAAGGAGAAGGAAAAGACTGTGATGTCGCCTGGTTTGAACAAAAGGCTAAATAATTTCCAAATCTATGACTGGAAAAATAAAGTTTACCGAGGAGCAAGTTCAAGCCCTACTTCGACTCTGTACCGTAGGCCGATTGTGGGACAAACCCCTTTCCGCCCCACAATCAGTCGACCTGCTCAACCTACTACGAGTCAAGCGATAACAACAGTTTCGCCAACCCAACCAGCAATAAGTCAAGCGAGCAAAGCCTCAATACCTGGTGCTCCACCCTTTAAGTGCTATCTGTGCAAGAAGGAAGGGCATATGGCCAGAGATTGCAGATCGTGTGGATATGGCAACAACTTGCCAAACCAGCCCTACGCTAGACCATTCCAGCCACGGGACAATCGGATGCAAGGAAAGGTGTATGCTTTGACAAATGAAGAAGCTGAGGCAAACCCCGACGTATTGACAGGTATGTTGCTGAACACTACTTGACTATAGGAAATAATTGACTTACATCATGTGACCTAAATAACCTACAAAACCCTAGGTACCCTGAATATCTCAACCATACCCGCACGAGTGCTATTCGACTCGGGCGCAACCCAGTCTTTCGTCTCCTCAACCTTTGCGAGAAAGATGAAAGAACAACCAAGAGATATTGGGCATGAGTTAGTAAGTCAGCACGCCGACAGGGAGTGTCGTGAGTTTGAAGGAGGTCTACGACCCCTGTCAGATTGAAATCTGTGGGAAGAAACTAACCGCACGATGGATAAAGATGGATATAAATGATTTTGACGTAATTCTAGGCATGGATTGGCTATTCGCCTATGGTGCAAACGTCTTATGTGCAAAAAAAAGGATAAAGTTTAAACTGGAAGATGGATCAGACTTCACCTATCAAAGTGAGCCAAGGAGGAAATTCAGAAGGATAACATTATTTGCACTCCAGAAGCAGAAGTTACTAGAAGAAGGATGCCAAGGCTTTTTGGCCCTGTGATAGACACGGAGGCAAAGATAAAACCCTTGGAGGAACTCCACGTCGTCAGAGAATTTTTTGATATATTTTCAGAAGATCTGACTCAGCTGCCGCTAGATCGCGACATAGAATTCACGATTGATCTAATTTCTGGAGCAGCACTGGTATCCAAGGCACCATATCGTATGGCACCTATCCAATTGAAAGAGTTGCAGGCACAACTTCAAGACCTGCTGAAGAAGGGATTCATTTGACCCAGTGTATCACCCTGGGGAGCACCCGTGCTGTTCGTAAAGAAGAAGGATGATAGCATGCGGCTGTGTATCGACTACCGTGAGCTAAACAAGCTGACCATTAAGAATCGGTACCCGTTGCCGCACATCGACGACCTGTTTGATCAGCTGCAAGGAGCAAGAGTTTTCTCCAAGATTGATCTTAGGTCTACATGGCGTTTCTGTCAGTATTATGTCTGATAGAGATCCTTGATTCACTTCAAGGTTTTGGAGAAGTTTGCAATAGGCATTGGGATCTCAACTAAATCTAAGCACAGCTTTCCATCCACAGACTGACGGACAATCGAAGAGAACCATTCAAACCTTAGAAGATATGCTCCGAGCCTGTGCTCTGGAAATGAATGACAGTTGGGATGCTCACATACCGTTGGTGGAATTTGCATACAATAATAGCTACCACTCCACCATTGGCATGGCAACGTTCGAAGCACTCTATGGCAGGAAGTGCCAAACTCCACTTTATTGGGATGAAGTTGGTGAACGGAGATAACTTGGACCCGAAATGATTCAAGCGACTTGTGACAAGGTGGATATCATAAGAGAGAAGATCAAGACAGCCCAGTCAAGATAGAAAAGTTATGTGGATAATTGAAGGAAAGATATCAAGTTTGAAGTCGGAGAAAAAGTATTCCTTCGAGTATCTCCAACCAAGGGACTGCTACATTTCAACAAGAAAGGCAAGTTGAGCCCAAGATTCGTTGGTCCATACGAAATTCTTAATAAGGTGGGACCCGTAGCATACCGACTGGCTTTACCACCATCTTTGTCAGGCGTCCACGATGTTTTTCATGTGTCAATGCTACAAAAGTACTTAAACAATCTGACACATGTACTATCAACTGAACCCAGACAGTTGGACGTGGATATGACCTATGAGGAACAACCTTCGTAGATAATTGACAGGAAGGAACATAACCTTCGAAACTGCACAGTCGCCTACGTAAAGGTTTGATGGGGACATAACCCAGCAGAAGAAGCTTTATGGGAACGTGAGGAAGAAATGAAGGAGAAATATCCTCAACTTTTTGGATTACACGGTAAGTAAATTTTGAGGACGAAATTTTTGTAAGGTGGGGAGAAATGTCAAACCCTGCCCTTGACAAGCTGGAATTTTGGTTTAAGGACAGGAACCCCTGATCAGGCAACCAGGTTCACTGTGGAGCATCACTCTAGTGACATGGACCAATGAGGACACCCTGTGCATGTCCTCTTTTATACATGTGACAAGATGGACAGTGGACCCCTGCTCTTACACAGATCACAGCCTGATGTATGGTATGAACCCTAGGTAATCTCTCTCCTCCCTATAATGGTGGGACCCACCTACGTAAGATGTGCTAAAAACCCCTAATGGGCATGTGGGGACAATACCCTGACCCAAGGTCAAACCCCTGTGCTGTTCCCCTTTGAATTCAGTTGCTGGAATTCACTGGGCCATGGCACTGGGCGATGAAGCAAAGTCCAGTGACATCGCCCAGTGGCTAATTTTGGGTATTTTTAATTATTATAATTATGGGGACCACCCAACATGAGCATGGGCACCCTCCACTGATAGAGGGGAGTCTGGGGGACCACCTCACACCCCTGGTTCAGTGTGGACCCCACCAGAGAACCCAAAACCAGTCAGAATCAGTTCAAAAACTGATTTTTAAAAAGGGGACTTTAGGCCAAACAGACCTTAGTTGGTCTTGGGCCTATAAATAGGCATGACCTGAGTTCAATTAGAGCTCTTGCTCTGTTGAGAATCCGTGGGAGAGGAAGGAGAGAAAGAAGAGAGAAAAAGAAGGAGAAGGAGAAGGAGGAAGGAAGGAGAAGAAGGGGGAGACCTGCTGCAGCCCTGCAACCAGCCTGGATCCGAGTTCTCCCAACCTTCTACAGGTATAAAAATACCCTTATACGCTGCTGCTCCCTATTCCTCTCTTGTTTTCACTGTGTTTTGCTCTCTGGGTAGCCCAGACTAGCTAGGGTCTGCCCAGTAATGGTCCAGATCTGCCATGCAGACCTTGTGCATGGAAGATCTGAGATCTTTATGCATTTTTAGCATTTAGTTATGCTATTCTTGTAGCCGAAACCTGGTTGTGCCCACCTGCACTGCCAATTGGCCCTATTACCCTGTGATTTGGAACCTTGGGTGCTGGCCAAGGCTGCAGAGCCCTAACCCTAGATGGATGCAGTCTTGAGCCCTCTTGAGTCATGTATTTTCAGCCATATACAAGGCTGGAACTGAAATTCAAGCCTAGCCAAAACCCTGAACACTATTCATCTAGGCTACTTGGGCAACCACAGTTAGCCTGACGGTGAGCCTGATGGAAAAACCCTCTGGACCATGATGTAGACCATCTCAGGGGCTACTTAATCCCCTAAACATGTAGAGGATCAAGTATGGGCCCAACCTTGCAGGCCCCACCTAGGAATCTCAGCCCAATGTCGATTTGGGGGCACTGGGCGATGCAGTAAGGCCTAGAGCCATCGCCCAGTGATGGAAAACCTGTTGTTTTGATGGACAGAGCTGGGGGATCTCACCCAATGACCCCCTGGACACTATGGGATGTGGGAAAAGACTAAAATATCCTTCCCCCACAGATGATTGTATCACTACTATGCTTGGTCCTACATCACAGACATGCTGTGGATAGAACTATGATTATGTTATGACCTAAGGGCAGGTGCTAACATTACTAATGACCATTTTGCCCCGCACTAGCCCATGCATTGGGACATGTACCTAAGGCCCAGTGTAAGGCCCAGTAACTCCAAGAGTGAACCAAATGAACCCCGGGTCAACCCAGTAAGTTAGGTTAACCCTAGGATACCCAGTGATAGACTAAAAATTTAACAAGACATTATTTGATTCGTATCTAGGACTTGATCCAGTGCTCGGGGACAACACTCAGACAACTGTTGGAACTGAATTTGTGATTGAGTACCTAGAGCCAAGTACTGTTAGTGAATAATACTGTCATATGTGCAAATGTAATCATGATTTGATGCCGGCTAATTAAGAATTGGAATTATAAATGCTGTGATATTTATTTCTATTTAAAGCTATTAAAATAATTGCATATTGAATGACTGTTGATCAACTCAGAGAATGTTTGCTCGATGAATGTCTGCTAGACTAGATGCCGTAGTCGGCTTGAAAATGGGGCCTATGGTAGCCCGTATTATGGGGTACGGTTGACACCGCTTGACCTATATGATGCCATATAGACATAGGGCTAGAGTTTCATCACCCGTGCTACACACCCTTGCCAACATGGGTTAAGGTGTTGGATGCCTGTGGGGGCAACCATCAGAATATGAGAAAAGAGAAAAAGAAATGAAAAGAACACCGGAATGGTGCATGAATGAATAGAACACCAGAATGGTGCACATGGGCTATAAGCCAGAAAGGAAAAGAAAGAAAGAAATGGATTGTCCCACGGGTTAATCACAGAGGGTTGGTCAGGTTGACCTTGGTGAACGAATGCGGGAGCTGACTGGTCCTCTCTGACAACTCAATGGGTGTATCACGGGAAGGGGTTAGAAGCCCGCACCAGGGATACATGTATTGGGGATTGTAGTAGTACAGACCTGACCTAGTTGTAATGGTAGGTGGCTAATAATAATAAAATCTAGACTTGCATATCATGTAGGACCATATGAATTGTGAATTGTGATTGCATGTGCATGCATGATTGATGTTATTTGCCCATGAGCTCAGTGGGGCTCACACTCTGTTGTACAATGTTTTGCTTAGATGATTTTGCAGGTGGATGCCGCTATGGCAAGGTGGGCCATCTCGAGGAGGAGAGTTTTGGTTGTTATGATGATGTTGGTGTGGACCCCGATGGAGGTCATACTGATCCTGCGCACATTTTCAGTGGTTATTGATGAAGACCATTGAAGAGTGTTCATGTTAGCTTTTTGACCTAGGGACTCCTTTTGGGTTTCTGAAGTTATCCCCGTTCTGGCTTGGTCATTGTAGTTTTTTCTTTTGTTTTTTTTTTTGGGGGGGGGGGGTTGAGTATGCTCGCTCTGTATATGTTTATGTATGTAGTACTGTACTTATCAGCTTTGCATTTTGGTTTTCTTTGCTTGTGGGTTGATGGGAAATGTAAAACCTTTATATGTAAATATTATCATTGTTTCCCCGTATCGCTATGCTTCCTTTTTATTATTGAACTGTAGTTTATCTGCGACACTCTGATCTTGCCTTCGGTAAAAGGATGGTTGTGGTTCCATGATCGTAAGCACTGCTTCTAGATCCGTGGGATTTGGTGGATTGCCGTTACGTAATTCGGGTCACCTACCCAATCCTCCTAGGGGGTGGTTTGGGGTGTGACAACACCAGTGATTGAATTTAATGGAGAACCCCTGAGGATGTCCTCCTACATACTTATCAGAAGATGGATTGCAGATCCTTGTAGTTACACTACCCACAACATAATGTATTGCTTGGACTCTCGGTATTCTCTCTCCTCTCTATGATTGTGGGTCCCATACCTGAAAATAGGTGCAAAAGGCCCTGGGTGAAGTGTAGGTGTAAGGCCAAGACCCTGGGCCAAACCCCTGTGCAAGCCCAAAGTGAAACAACCTTGCTGTATTCTCTGGGCGATGCACACATCACCCAGAGACATCGCCCAGAGTAGGAAAATGCAGTATTTTTATCTACAGATGTGTGGAGACCACCCACACTGGCCATGGGCACCCTCCATAGATTGAAGGGAGTTTAGGGGACCACCTCATACCCTTGGACCCCTATGGACCCTACCTGAGTGCCCAGAATGACAAAAAATCAGTCTAAAAACACATTCTTAAAATGGGCCTAAGCAGGCAAATAGGCCTGAGTAGCGGGCAAGCCTATAAATAGAGGACCCTTAGCTCATTTTAGAGCTCTAGTTCCTTGCTGAAACCGTGGGAGAGAAAAGAAGAGAGAAAAGAGAGAAAGAGAAGGAGAAGGAGAAGGAAGGAGAGGAAGAAAGGAAGAGCTTACTTGTGCATCAAATCAGCTCCAGAAGCCATCTGGCTCAGTTTAGGTATATAAACACTACCTATACCTGCTGCCTTGTTGCTGTTCTCTATTTATCTTTATGGATCTCAGTACTTAGGTAGCATTTTTGGCCTTGGCAGCCCAGAATAGCTGGGGGCTGACATGAACAACCTCAGATCTAACATGCAAACATGATTCATGGAAGATTTGAGCTTTTAGATGATATTTTGGTTGCTGTTGTACACCTGAGACCGAAATCCATGCATGTGCCAGACTGTACTGCACTGTTGCACCAAGAACAGGTAGTCTGGGCTCAGATCTGTGTACACTGGCTGCATCCAGCCTAGCCATGTGTTGCAGCAGCCCTAGAACACCCTAACATATGTGGGACAGCCCTTGCATGCAGCCCAATCCATGTCCAAAAGCTGGAACACAGTTGGGTTACTATTCACTGGTCTGTCTGGGCAGCTGCTGGAAGCCAAGAGGTGGGTCCAGGTCAAAATCCAAGTGGACCAATGCAAACTACACTCCATAGGGTCCATAATGACCTAACATGCATGGGGGATTGATCAAGGCACTGCCCATGGTGCAAAACCTTGGAATTGGAGCCTATTCATGTTCTAAACAGGCTCTAGGCGATGTACTGTGTCACGCCCCCATCCCGATGTAAGATATTTTGCCACATAGGGGTATGACTGAGACAACACGTGCCATCCCAACACCTACCAGGATCGTAGATACAATGTCCTGAGCCACAGTCCACCCGATCATAACATTATGACTACAGAAAGGAACGTATCACGTGGAATAAACTGTTCCAATTACAGAGTTAGTGGTAGCGAAATTAAATTAAGTCATGTGAATTATAGAGCATCAGTTCTCTAATGATAACATATAGTATAATTTTCATAATATAACCATTCAATCTCTCCTATAATTAAACATATAGTTTATACATGATTGTAGAATGAATACAAAAATTAAATAATAAATAATTTCCCCAAGGGCACCATTCTTGGGTGTACAACTACATCTAAGTCATAGCCATTGACTCCACTTGATTTGCATCCAACGGTGCTCATCAAAGTATTACCTCCTGCATAATAGCTAAAAAGGGGTTGTACAACGGGGTTAGCTACACTAGCTAGTGAGGGAGCAAAGGCGAATGCATATACACCACACAAACAGTTCAATATCGGAATGATGCATGCTAATGTTAGATTCATTTTCCACCTAGCACACAAATTCTATCGGTCAAGTATATACTACTGTGATAACTCGGGAGACACTGAGGGTCACTTATCCTATCGTCCTAGTGAAACCTCAATTATCATGAGGGGACCTACGTTGATAGAAGCCATCATGACCATCCTGTGGCAGACCCTGATAGCCATCACTACTCCTATCCTGGCCTCTCCCACCTCCACAGACCACAGGTGCTCAGACTATCCAACATATAAACCCTTTTTGACAAGGGTCGTAGCATAAGGGAATAAGCATCCTAGCCACAGATATACTATATGCAAGTCCTATCGTCTCGAGAGTTATTCTGGGTGCATCAACGTCTCATTCTATCTAGTACCCGGGTACCAACATGGCACGGTATATACAGATCAGGATGGCAAATAGCAGTTTTCATAATTAAATAAATTAGGGTTTTGGCACTGGCACACCCGGCACCGTAGCCCGATACATTGGTGAGCATACTATCATATTCATAACAGTTCACATCTGAATAATGATGCAATGTGCACAATGCTTATAATTATATAATAGCATGCTTAAGATTTGCAAATATATATATATATATATATATATATATATATATATATATATATTCAAACTCAACAAAGTTACCCAAAACCCACTCACCTAACACGGGTATCGCCGTGTGTGGTTGACATGAATCTCACCTAGGCTTCCCGCTATCCCTCGAGTTGGGTAGCCTAGGAATACAAAAATAGTCATTAAAGCACGCATAAAGGGGTCCCCTGCTAGGCCCTCAAGGTTAAAATCAGATTTCAACCAAGACAGCATGAGCGGACTCACGAGCGGTTGCAGTAGAGGTGAATCTGCCCCTGACTCCGTTAAGGCCAAAAGTAAAAATAGAGGGACCGGATCCACGGGCATAACATCTTACTTAGATCTGGCCGTGCATCCGTTTGACACCTGAGACACAGCTAAAAGGGAGTGGATCAATGGGCGTATGTGTTTCTTGGGTCCGCCTCTGCATCCGATCAATCCCTGAGACATACCCGAGAGAAACTGGCCTCGGGCGGATGCAATAGACTTGAGTTTGTTCCTTCATCCGGTCAGTTCAATACACACGGGTTATACTGGGCGGACTGACGGACGGTACCACGATTGGTGGATGCGATCGTGCGTCTGTCGACAGTTTTGTCCGAGATTTCATAGGGCTTTTGCTCCAGCTTGAAGCTCAGAGTGCCCCAAGCTCTCAGGGACAGGGGAGGGGTGTCTAAGCCTTCCTAGGGTCATTAGAACCTAGGCTCACCTTATGGATCCAAGATCCTACAAGGATTGGTCTCAAATTGGTCCAAGGGTAAGGTTTCAAGGTTCAAAATCATAGATTCACCAACCATGGCTACAAATGCAGCACTTAGAGGTCTAGGTCAGCTCCATTAGAGCTCCCAACAAGGGCCGAGCTTTACCTTGAGTCCCAAATGGAACCCTAGGTTACCCCAAGCTTAAGGAAATCTACAAAAATAGAGATGTGAATGGAGAAGTATCAAGCTGGAGGTCTTACCTTGGTGAGATCCCTCCAGTGGAGAAACAAAACCCAAGACTAGCTGAGCCCCCTTGACCTCCTCCCTTCCTTTCCATCTCTTACTCTTTACCTTCTTTTTCTCCCTTCGTCTAGACAGCAAGAAGAGGAGATGTGGGGTAGCCAGCCATTTTGGCATAGCTCCCATCTTCTTCCCTTCCCCTCCTATTCCTCTCCTTCTTCTACCCCTTCTCTTGTCTCTTCTCCTCCACGATTTGGCTTGGAGGGGGAGAGATAAGAGAATAACGATTCTCTTATCCTTTTAGGGGTTAAATGGGCCTTAGGCCATGTTTGGTTTAGGTCCTTAGAATACATTTTATCCCTTAGGCTTTAAATGGGTTTTAGTTTAGGTCTTGGGGCACGTTTGGCCCAAGTCTTAGACCAGTAGGTCCATCTAGTTAATTAGGGTGTGTTTGAGGTGCACTCTAAGTCCATAGGACTCAATTGTTCTCTAAGGTTTGTTTGGTTTTTGTTGGGGTATTTAAAACCTATTATTTCATTTTAAATTAAGTTTTGTGGACCCACTCTCATGGCCCATTCAACCAATCAATGGTAAGGGTAGGGGTCCACATGGCCCAAAGGTTCAATTAGGGTGTTCGGGACACGGGGGTGTGGGTCCCACAAGAAGAATTACCAAAAGGACAAGTAATAGCACGAGCGGATCCTCGAGCTGATTCAGTTTGAGTGAGTCCGTTCGTGACTCCGGTGCTTCTGTCAGGGCCCAAACTTCAAGGAAAGTTACGGGGCTCAGACCCACACTTCCAGGATTCCGAGGGGTTTCTTGCAATAATATTTTAAGTCTGAGGTTACAAGTATTGGCTAGTGCCACTGTGGCATTGCCTTTGGTAAAAGTCTAAACTGCCCCGGGGTTTGGGGGTATATTTGGGGTGCGGGTGTGACACACTAGGTGATGCACACATCACCCAGAGAATTAAAGTGGGTAATTCTGTAGATCTATTTTGGGATTCCACTATAGTACTGTAAGCAGTGTAACGAGGTGGTAAATGACCAAAATACCCCTCACATCTATTCATATATATTTGTACTTTGGGTACCCAAGTGGGCCCCGTAGGGCTTGGAAACCCTGCCTGTGTTGTCCTGCAGCACTGTTGACTTGGGGACAGTGTTATGAGGCTGTTGTGACCTAGAATCATGTAATGTAGAGATGAATTACCATTCTGCCCCCAGACCACATTCTTCGGATGATGCACTGGGACTTAGACCTAAAGCCCAGTGCAAAGCCCAGAGAATACCAAGTGATGATCGATTGTACACCGAGTTAAACCAGTCAGCCTAGATCAACCCTTGGACATCCCAAAATAGTATGGAATGTTAAATGACATATTTCTGATTTATACTTAGGTTTTGATCCCACGCTCAAGGTATATAGCCAGACCGCAGCCAGAACTGAAACAACAGCTGATCTCATAGAACCAGACCTAGTGAGTGAAATGTTATCATGTATGTACTTGTAACATAATGATATACTAAAATTTAAATTCCTTTAATAATGATACTGTATTACATGATCAAATTCAAATCTTATAACTATTACACACTATGTGACTATTGATCAATTCTACTTGAATACTTTATGATGAATGTGAATGCTAGACTAGATGCCATAGCCAACCCACCTGACTTATACGATGCCTTATAGACATGGGGTTGGAGATTCATCACCCGTGCTATGCACCCTTGCCAACAGGGGTTAAGGTGTTGGATGCCTATGAGGACTATCGTAAAACCTCGGGTGAACACGCCAGGAAGCCTCGACAATATGCTGAGTTGCCTCGGGCAATATGCCAGGAAGCCTCGAGCTATATGCTTGGGAAGCACCGAAATGGTGAATTATGGCTATATGCCAAACTGAGTAAATCCTCGAGCTATATGCCGGGAAGCACTGAAAGGGTGAATTATGATACTAAGTCAGTTACCTCACAGGTTTAATCACAGAGAGCTGGTCGGGCTGACCAAGGTATGTAAGCTAGAGCTGATTGGTCCTCTTCGAAAACTCAATGGGTGTATCGCAGGAAGGGGTTTCAAGCCCGCACCAGGGATACATGTATTGGGGATTGTAGTAGCACTAAACTGCCTTAGCTGTATTGATAGGTGGCTAATAAATAACTGGACCTGCATATCATGTAGAATCATGTGGAATGTGGTTGCATATGCATGCATGATGATATGTTTTACTCATGGGTTCAGTGGGGCTCACACTCTGTTATATATGTTTTTCTATTAGATGATTGTATAGGTGGATGCCACTGTGGCGTGGAGGCTCATTACGCGGAGGAGAGCCTTGGTGGTTATGATGATATTGGTATGGAACCTGACGGAGGTCGTGCCAATGATGCGAGCGTTCTCAGTGGTTACTGAAGATGACCCGTGAAGGGTGCTTTTGATGCTTTTTGTCTTAGGGACTCCTTTTTGATTTTGTCAGGAGTTTATCCCCGTTCTTGTTTCTTATTTTAGTTACCTTTTTTTGGGGTTGAGTTATCTCGCCCTGTACATGTTTACTTTTATTTCAGCTTATGTATATGATGGATCTTACTGTCCAATCTGTGGGTTATATGGGGGAAATGAACAACTTTACTTATGTATATATGACAATCATTTCCCGTATCGCTACTGATGGGACAAAGAACCTGACATTGCGAGAACGAGTTGGTAAGGGCACGAAGAGAGAGCTAAGACCACGCCTAGTTAAGCACGACCCAATAAACTCGCCTGCACGAGTTTATTGAGCGACATACGTAGCAGGGTGCCTGGTCGCATTCAAGCTCGCGCCACTGCTTTGGGGGGGCATCGCGCCCACGCCCGGATGACAATGACCTGGCCTTAGCTAGTGGAAGGAGGGACGACCTCCATAAATGAGTAAATAATGCAAAGATGGCTAGGAGCCAGCATGGCCCAAGATTCTCGCCCTCGTTGCGCCTAATCAGGCGCGTGGGAAGTTATGGATAAACCTCATCCCACATATCACTCTGAAACATTCTCACTCCCCTTTGAGGATCTAGCTTTCCAATTAGGGCATGATTCTTCCCATCACCCACCTTAAGTAAGGGAGGTAACAGGCATTACATCTATCTGAATTCTATCTTGATTATCTGTTGCTCAAAGATCTAACTTAAGCATCGGAGTGAGATCACCGACGACGTCCGATACACTCTACTAATCTTGTTTTGCAGGTAGAGCACGCTCCAGCAGGTTTCTTGATGCAACAGTTTGGCACCGTCTGTGGGAACGACAATTGTAAAGCCTTAAAAACCTCTACTAGTCAGTTAATTGCAGATCATGGCAGGTGAACAAAATGTCGTTCCTCCCAACACTTAAATTCCACCAGCTGTGGAAAACCAGTAACGCACCGGGTGACCAAGAACACCCGCGGTGGGGGGCAGACCAAAAAGCAGACCCTGCGGTGAACAAACACCGGACCAACCGGATCCCAGCTACCGACGGCAGGAGTCACAGCAGGATCTCAACCATTGAGGACCTAGATGGCTGGCTAAAATATGGTCCAAGATCAGGGTCAATCCAGCTGAAGCACAAGGGCACTGCCACCCGCACCTCCATTGCCTCAGGGATTTACCCCTGTGACAATAGATCAGTGCACCGGCCAATGTGGGCCAGATCCAGGACCTACAACAACAAGTCCTGCATCAGAATGAGTTCCTCAAGGAGGCAGTCAGAGAACTGCAGGTGTTGAGGGCAGCCAGTCTGACAGCCACCGCAGCTGCAAGCTTACCTCCGACATCAGTCCTGCCCCTAACACCAGTACTCATACTTCCCAGGACTACGTAGGAGAACTTGAGGCCGGTGAGAGATGATGTGCGAGCAACTGGGAGTAGGGCCAGGTCCTCACACCCCTCTAGGAGGACCTTGCCCCAGTCGAGGATCGTCCGAACTGGAGACCTACCTACGAAGAATAATGGCTCACGCGCGGCAGAGCAGTCGGGGTCCACCAATAGGAGGTCCCATGGCAGAACAGAGAGAAGCCGCTCCAAGGCCTCTGATGCACGTACTGAACAAGTCAGCCAGCAGAGGTCGCCCTGGAGTGACCTCTGGAATGAGCTGAAGGCGCGCCGCAAATGCGTTGACCCCTTCACCAACCAGATCGTAGAAAGTGAGCTTGACTGTAAGCTCAGAGAGATAAATACCAAGATCGAGGCCCTAGAAAAGGGCAGCACCCCCGAAGAAAGTTTCAGGCCCGGCCAGCATCCCTTCACGGCCGATATCATGAGGGCCGAACTCCCTAGGGGCTTCAAGCCTCCTTTGAGGCCTACGATGGAAAGGGTGACCCCAATGACCACATCAGTTACTTCAACGCCATGATGATAGTATATGGCGGGTCTGATGTAGTGTCATGCCGCTTCTTCCCCACCTCCTTGAAAGTGCCAGCAGCACTCTGGTTCGCCAAGCTGAAGCCCAACTCGATCAGAAGCTTCAACGAGTTGGCCAGGGCGTTCGTGAGCCGCTTCTGAAGCAGCGTTAAACAAAAGAAGACCGCTACCAACCTCTTGGCAGTAAAGCAGTGACCTGATGAGTTCATCAGGGATTACATCTCGTGCTTCAATAGAGAGGCCTTAGAGATTAAGAACTTGGATGATGCTATGGCTTTCAACGCCTTGTATAACGAGGTCATCAACCATGACCTAGTCAAGTCACTCGCCCTAGACCCAATCACCACCATGCCACAGTTGTTGGATCGCTGTACCAGTACGCCAACATGTTTGATATCATGAAGGTGCGAAAGGTAGTGGACACAAAGTCTTCGGAGAAGAAGAGAGCGAGTGATAAGGATGAAAAGAAGAAGGACGCCAAGAGGGTGAGGTCAGACCAAGATCAGAGCTTAGATTATACACCCCTCAATAGTAGTAGGGCCAAGATCTTGATGGAGGTGTACGATTGAGGTTTACTGTAGGGGCCCAGGCCGATGTTCTCCAGGCCTGAGGATAGAAACCAAATCAAGTACTGTAAATTCCATAAGGATGTTGGTCAAGATACCGAGGACTGTAGATAGTTGAAGAGAGAGATCGAGGACGTGATACAGAAGGGCCATCTGAGATGCTATGTCAAGGAGGATGGAAAAGATAACTCTAGAGGTCGTGAAGCTATGAGGAATAACCCTAGGAGAGAGGACAGAGCCAAAAGGGGAGATGATCGGGATCGGCGGGAAGAGAGGCATGATGACCGAAGGGAAGACAGGAGGAATGATAATGAAGCCAACACCTCCACGGCACCAGCCATCCTCACCATCCTTGGGGGACCAGGACATGAGTCATTGTGCAAGGCTAAGGCAAAGGCGCGGTTCGTGGCAGTGGCCAAGATGCCTGAAAAGAAAGTGCGAGCCGAGCCCATCATTACGTTCTTTGAGGAAGACATGGAGGGGCTAAGCTGGCCACATGATGATGCTATCGTGGTTCAAGTAGTTATAGCCAACCGGCCCGTTCACAAAATTCTAGTGGACACAGGGGCATCGGTTGACTTGTTGCCATATGATGCCTACCTGCAATTTGGGTTCTAGCCAGGCACGTTGAAGCCGAGGCCGCACCATTGTACGGGTTCTCTGGAGAGGCCGCCTAGATCATGGGGTCGGTAGAGCTTCTGATGACAGTGGGGACCACCCCTTGTCAAAAAACCATAAAGGTGAATTTTATGGTGGTTCAAGTCGCGACTGCCTACAACGTCATCCTGGGCAGGCCAAGCTTGAACGAACTGGGAGCTGTGGTCTCCACCAAACATTTGAAAGTTAAGTTCTCCACCCCTAACGACATAGGGGAGTACTGGATAGAGCAGAAGAAAGCCCGTATTAGAACAGAGAACTGAGAGAATGCTTGAGTGATCGAAATAGATCACCCAGGCCCTTTATTTATAGTAATTGAATTACACTAAACCAAAGTACAAATAGGAATGCTGCCTCAATCCTAATCCTAGTAGGAATTCCTAATACAACTAGGAATACCAAAAATAGAACTAGGCTGAGGAAAAACAGTAAAAAAGAAAAGCCCTAGTTCTAGCCGAGATATGACTAGGAATCTAGGATTACATAAAATATAATAAACATAAAAATAAAGCAATAAAAGACCAAAATACCCCTACGAGTGGTATTCTGGTATATCTTTAACACTCCTCCTCAAGTTGGAGCAGAGATATCAAGCATGCCCAACTTGACTAGGCTAGGATGAAAGACCCATCCAGGCAGTCCCTTGGTGAACATATCAGTAAGCTGATCAGTAGACTTCACATAAGGAACACAAATAAGGCCTTCCTCTAACTTTTCCTTGATAAAATGCCAATCCACCTCAACATGCTTCGTGCGATCATGCCATATCGAATTATGTGCAATGCTAATGGCAGCCTTATTGTTGCAATACAACATCATAGGAAGGCGAATAGCAATGCCAAGATCTTGTAGCAAACCTTTTAACCAAAGTAGCTCATAAATACCTTGTGCGATAGCATGAAATTCTGCCTCAGCACTAGAACGGGTCACCACATTTTGCTTCTTGCTACGCCAGGTGACAAGATTACCACCCACAAAAGAACAGTAACCAGAAATAGACTTCCGGTCTGGGGATCCTGTCCAATCAGCATCAGTATATGCCTCAATGCATAGGTGACCATGGGGAGCCAAGAGAATTCCTTTTCCAGGAGCGGACTTCAAGTAGTGAAGAATTTGAAGAACAGCCTCCATGTGTGAAGTGTAGGGATTATGCATAAATTGATTGACAAGACTAACAACAACAGCAATATCGGGATGAGTATGAGAGAGATAAATCAACTTTTCCACTAGTCTTTAATATCGCCCTTTATTAACTAGATCACCCTCCTTTTCCTTGAGATGAACATTTGCATCCATAGGAGTTTCTGAAGGACTGCATCCTAACAAACCAGTCTCAGTTAGTAGGTCTAGGACATATTTTCATTGGGAAAGAAAGATGCCTTTTGAAGATCTGGTAACTTCAATCCCAAGAAAATACCTTAATTTTCCTAGATCCTTAATTTCAAACTCTTGACCAAGAAATGTCTTCAACTTGCTGATCTCAACACTATCATTGCCAGTGACCAAAATATCATCAATGTAGACTATCAAGATAGTGAGTTTTTCGCCTACTCTCTTGATAAAGAGAGTGTGATATGCATTACACTGTTGTAGCCTACAGAAACCATTGCTTTGTGAAACCGGCCAAACCATGCTTGGGGAGACTGTTTCAACCCATAGAGAGCACGTTTCAATCTGCATACCTTTCCTCGATTGCTATCAGAAGAAAACCCTGGTGGAATGTCCATATAAACCTCTTCATCGAGTTCTCCCATTGAGGAAGGCATTCTTCACATCAAGCTGTTGTAAGTCCCATCCAAGGTTAACTGCACAAGATAATAGTACTCGGACAGTATTCAGCTTAGCGACAGGAGCAAAGGTCTCCTTGTAGTCTATCCCATATGTCTGAGTAAATCCTTTACTCACGAGGCGTGCCTTGTACTTATCCACAGTTCCATCCACCTTCTGCTTCACTACAAACACCCACTTGCATCCAACAGTTCGCTTCCTTGGTGGAAGAGTCATAAGCTCCCATATGTTAATTTTTTTCAAGGCATTCATTTCTTCTATCATAGCTGCCTTCCACTTTCCATCTATAAGGGCTTCCTGCGAATTTTAAGGAATACGAATAGAAGAAAGCGAGGAAACAAATGCACGAAAGGATGGAGACAAAGATTCATAAGAAACAACATGAGATAAAGGATGTTGAGTGCAAGTTCTCACACCTTTGCGAACAGTAATGGGGAGATCCAAAGAAGAAGTATTACCAGGTGGAGAAGTAGGTTTCGGAGCCAGAGTTGGCAATTGGACGGGAATAGGTGTCACAGTGGATTGAAGCTCCCTAGTTCTGGTCTTATTCCTTGAAAAAACTTTCAAATTTGTCGCATCAATCCTTCGTTGAAATTCATCAATGGTTCTTTGGACTGGGGTGACCTCCCCTTGAGCAGGAATAGTGGAAACCTCCCCTTGTGCAAGACCATCTCCCCCTGATGGAGAATGGGGAACCTCCCCCTGTGTAGGAATATCTCCCCCTAACATAGGGGGAAGGGCAGGGGTAGGTATACTAGGAACAGTAGGGACAACAGGAGTAGACTCCTCATAAACATGCCTAAGAGGGGGGTCTACGGTCAACACATCTTCACTAGAACTCTCCCCCTGAAGAGGTGGGGATGAATAATACGAGAGAGTTTTGTGAAAGATAACATCCATACTGACCATGGTATAGCGGGCAAGAGGATAATAACACTTGTACCCTTTTTGAGTGGCAAAGTAACTTAAAAAAATATGCAGCAAAGACTATGGGGCTCAAGTTTGCCAGGAGATCTAGTATCCCTAGCATAACAGACACACCTAAACACCTTAGGTGGAACAATATAAAAGGAAGAGCCATGTAAAAGCTCAATAGGGGACTTAGAAGTAAGAACTCGAGTCGGCAGCCAATTAATCAAATAGGCTGCAGTAAGGACAGCATCCCCCCAATAAAAGGAGGGAACATTATGAGCAAACATTAAGGCCCGAGCCACTTCCAAGAGATGGTGATTTTTCCTCTCAGCCACACCATTTTGGGTTAGGGTATCAACACAACTGGTTTGGTGTAAAATGCCATGGGAAAAAAGGTATTGTTGGAATTGCCCTTCCATATATTCTGTCCCATTATCGCTCCTCAAAATTTTTAGAGAGGACTTCATTCTTGTTATGCATGAGGTATACCCAGGTGAAACGGGAATGACAGTCAATAAATGTAACAAACCATCACTGGCCATGAAGAGAAGCCTTGCGACTAGGTCCCCACACATCAGTATGAACTAAGTGAAATAGGGAAGAACTTCTTTTATTAGATATAGGATAAATCCAGCGTGTCTGTTTGACCGAGACACAAGGCTCACAAAAAAATTCTTCCTTATTACAATCTTTAAACAAAGTGGGAAACAAAAGAGATAAAGTACCCAAGGAGGGGTGTCCTAACCTAGAATGCCATTGGTGCAATTCAGAAGAAAAAGAAGATGGCTGACATAATTGAGATGGTAAAGCTTGTTGTGGTCCATCATCAAGGAGATACAATCCACCATGCAGCCTACCTGATCCAATAGTCCTCCCCGAGTCCAGTTCCTGAAAGACACAATGAGTAGGAAAAAAAGTCACTTTGTAATTCAAATTCTTGGTAATACTACTAATAGAGAGAAGATTAGTAGTAAATTTTGGAATGTGCAAAATAGAGGATAGAGTAAGTGAAGGGGAGCAGTTGATGGACCCCTTACCTGAAACAGAGGAGAGGGAACAATCAGCCACCCGAACTTTATCTTTGCCAGAAGAAGGGGAATATTGATGAAAAAGGTTAGAAGAACCTGTTATGTGATCAGTGGCACCGGAGTCTATAATCCAAGGAGCGGAGACAACCGATTCATAGTGACTAGCAAAAGGAATACCTGAGCGGGCAAAGTGGGAACCTGATGGTGTGGCGTAGCCGACAGGAACAGATGTAGTGGAAGACTTTAACATACGCCGGAGAGCCTGGAACTCCTCCTGGGAGAAACTATTATCAGCAGTGGGTGTCGGAGCTACACTTTCAGTGTGATTGACTTTGTTTTTAGGTTTAGCACGACCACGTTTAGCCTCAAAATCAGCCTGCTTCCCATGTAATTTCTAGCACTGAGCCTTAGTGTGATATAGTTTATTGCAATGTTCACACTTGACAGGCTCCTTTGGAGGGGCAGCAGCAATAGCAGTGGCAGTAGCAGTAGAGTTAGATGAAGTGCCTTTAGAATCAGCAGCCTGTAAGGCTGATCTTTCAACAGAGGTACCCAACATCATTGCAGCCCGACGTGTTTCTTCAGTGAGAACATAAGAGAAGGCTTGCTCCAATGTAGGGAAAGGCACCCTACCAAGGACTTGCACACGTATGGGATCATAATCAGCATTAAGACCAGCCAAGAAGTCATAAAACGAAACTTATCCATGTAGGCTGAATAAGTAGTAACATTAGTAGCTGTAGTGGGTTGAAAGGGGGCATAGTGATCTAATTGTTGCCACAAACTTTTGAGGACAGCATAGTACTTAGTTACTGACAGCCCCTTTTGGGTAGTAGAATGGAGTGGCTTACGAATGTCATACAACTGTGCATCATTCCCCAATTGGCCATAAGTGCCCATAGCAGCAGCCCATATTTGTGCAGCTATGTCAAGAAGAAGATACTGGTTGGAAAGATCTTGTGGCATGGAGTTCAAGATAAAAGACATAACCATAGCATCATTAGCAGTCCATCGGGTCTTGGCAGTGCCCTCTTCAGTAGGCTGGTTGGAGGTACCATTAAGAGGCCCACTGAGTCCCCTACCAGCCACAGTCAAGGAGAGAGACCTAGCCCATATGAGATAATTTGTTCCATCAAGTTTAATAGAAGTAGCATAAGGGAGGAATTCTGTCCGCGGCTGAGAATCACCTCCAGAGTTGGCCGTGATCACTTCTGAGTCCCCCATAGTTTAGAAAAAATAGTGGTAGCAAAACTGAAATAAAAACTTGAGAGAGTAATCCCTTTGGCAGCAAACTACAGGGATTAGAAAGGCAGAAACAAGCAGTCCTAATTCCAGAATCGATAAGTAGGGTTTTAGAGGAAAACCCTAGAAGAGAAAATCGATTGGGAGTTAGGGGTCTTCAAAGCAGTGATAGAAGACTGCAGAATTAGCACTAAAAGTTGATGAAGATCCTCAAAAAAATTAGCCCACGCAGAGAACAGAGAGAAACCAGATCGAAGATTGGTAGGGTTTTTCAGCAACCCTAAAGTAACTCGATATGGCGAGAAGAGAGCAATGGAAGGAAGGAGGGGGGTTAGGAACCAGGCTAGATAAAAAATATCTGCTCTGATACCATATTAGAACAGAGAACTGAGAGAATGCTTGAGTGATCGAAATAGATCACCCAGGCCCTTTATTTATAGTAATTGAATTACACTAAACCAAAGTACAAATAGGAATGCTGCCTCAGTCCTAATCCTAGTAGGAATTCCTAATACAACTAGGAATACCAAAAATAGAACTAGGCTGAGGAAAAAACAATAAAAAAGAAAAGCCTTAGTCCTAGCCGAGATATGACTAGGAATCTAGGATTACATAAAATATAATAAACATAAAAATAAAGCAGTAAAAGACCAGAATACCCCTACAGTTGGTATTCTGGTATATCTTTAACAGCTCGCGAGTGCCACGTTGCCTTCCTAAAACAAATCAAAGGCAACTGCAGGGGAACAACCTACACTATGGAGGTCGCAGATAACTGTGAGGGCGACAAGCGCTATCAGCGAGGAGAGCCCGTTGAAGAGCTTGTTGAGGTTGCACTAAATGAACAAGACCCCTTGAAGACTATGAAAATTGGGTCCCTACTGAAGGCGGAGGAAGCGAGAGAGCTCACCTCATTCCTCCAAAGGAAAAAAGATGTGTTTGCCTGGTCAGTGGCTGATATGCCAGGCATCCCCCACCACGTAGTAGAGCACGCCCTACATGTGGATCCAGCCAGAAGGCCAATTCAGCAGAAGAGGAGAACATTCACCCCGGAGAGGCAGGCTACGATGAAAGAAGAAATAGAGAAACTAAAAGCATCCAGCTTCATCAGAGAAGAGCAGTTCCCCACTTGGTTCGCCAACGTGGTAATGGTCCCCAAGCCAAATGGGAAATGGAGGATGTATGTGGACTACACTGACCTCAACAAGGCATGCCCTAAGGACTTGTAACCGTTACCAAGAATAGACCTCCTGATAGACGTGACCACTAGGCATGAGAGGCTAAGTTTTATGGACGCGTACTCAGGGTACAACCTGATCTTGATGAAGGGGATGAAATATACACGGCATTCTGCTCAGACCATGAAAATTTTTGCTATCTGGTCATGCCTTTTGGCCTAAAGAATGCAGGGGCGACCTATCAAAGGATGGTCAACAAGATATTCAAGGCCCAGATCGGTAGAAAGATGGAAGTGTATGTGGACGACATGCTGGTCAAGAGTGTGAAGGCAGCAGATCATCTGGCCGACCTCGATGAGGTATTTCAGGCATTACGCGCCCACCAGATGAAGCTGAACCCATGTAAGTGCACATTCGGGGTGAGCTTCAGAAAGTCCCTAGGATACATGGTGTCCCAAAGGGGGATCGAGGCCAACCCGACCAAGATTAAGGCTATCCAAGAGATGAGCCCACCTAGGATAGTTCGAGAGGTGCAGAGGCTGAATAGGAGGTTAGCAGTACTAGCACGGTTCGTGTCACGATCGGGGGATAAATGCCTACTGTTCTTCAAGACTCTGAAGAATTTGAAGGACATCAAGGGCTTCGCATGGATTGAAGAATGTCAAAAGGCCTTTGAAGATATGAAGGAATATCTGGCTAATCCACCCCTACTGGCACATCCAATTCCAAAAGAGAACTGCTAGTATACTTGGCAACCTCACCAGTTGTAGAGAGCGCAACCTTGATCAGAGAAGAAGAGGCAGTACAGAAGCCAGTATACTATGTCAGCCACGTGTTGTTGGATGCCGAGACCCGTTACCCCTAGATCAAGAAGCTCACGTTCACCCTAGTGAAGGCAGCCAGAAAACTAAGGCCGTACTTCCAAGCCTACCCAATAGTGGTTATGAATGATCAATCGCTAAAGAAAGTACTCCACAAGCCCGATGTGTCTGGGAGGCTGATCGCGTGGGTAGTTGAACTGAGTGAGTACCAGATCAAGTATAGACCCAGGATAGCCATAAAGGGCCAAGCCTTGGCTGATTTCATGGTCGAGTACACCTAGGGTGAGAATGAGCCAGAGCAAGAGAATCAGATGGAAGTAGAGAGCGCTCCAGAACCATTCTGGATGATGTTCTTGGACGGGTCGAGCAACCCAAAGGGCTGTGGGGCGGGTTTCATTTTGACTAGCCCTAAAGGCTTCAAAATCTGCACTGCACTTCAAGTTCTAGGCATCCAACAATGAAGCACAGTATGAAGCGCTGATAGCGGGCCTAAGAACGGCCAAATCCATCCAAGTCAAGCAATTGGCGGTCTAAGCCGATTCACAGCTGGCCGTGAATCAGGTAAATGGGGACTATGAAGAACGCATGGCAGCCTACCTGGCCATAGTGAAGAATCTGGTAAGCTCATTCAAAAGGTTCAAAATGAGAAGGGTACCAAGGAACAAGAACGAAAAGGTGGATGCACTCTTGTGCCTTTCGACGGCGGCACTGGCTCAGTTAGACGGGTCAGTATACATCGAAGATTTGTCAGAACCCTACCACCAAGTTCGAGAGGCTGCGCCGATCGAGATAGAGCCCAGTTGGATGGATCCAATAGTTGCCTATTTAAGTGACAATGTCCTCCCCGAGGACAGGCACAAGGCATGTAAGGTGCGAGGTCATGCAACACGATATACACTGGTGGAGGGGGAGCTATATAAAAGGTCAGTGTTTGCCCCATTGTTAAAGTGCTTAACACCCACTCATGCCCTAAACACCCTGATAGAAGTGCACCAGGGAATATGTGGCAGCCACATGGGAGGATGTCATCTAGCCTACAAAGTGTTAAAAGCGGGGTTCTATTGGCCAAACATACAGAAGGATGCTATCCAATACGTGAAAAGGTGCGAGCAATGCCAGAAGTTTGCATCCATACCGTGCCAGTCTGCCACAGAGCTAACTTCTGTACTTAGCCCTATACCATTTGCTATGTGGAGAATGGATATACTGGGAAACTTCACCCTAGCCTCAGGAGGAAGGAAATATCTAGTTGTTGTGGTAGATTACTTCATCAAATGGGTAGAGGCAACACCAATAGCAATGATCACATGACAATAGATGGAGAAGTTCTTTAGGGACAAGGTCATCTATCGGTTTGGGCTGCCAAAGATACTGGTGATAGACAACGGCTTTCAATTCAACAACCCGTAATTCAGGGCATTTTGTGCCCAGTATGACATCGAGCTCAGAATGACCTCCGTAGCCTATCCACAAGCAAATGGCCAAGAAGAGGTCACCAATCGCACCCTACTGGCTGGGTTAAAGAGAAGGTTAACAGAAGCAAAAGCAAGGTGGGTGGATGAGCTCCCCAATGTCTTATGGTCGTATCGAACCATAGTTCAAATGCCCATGGGGGAGAGCCCATTTCGGCTAGCCTATGGAACTGAAGCTCTGGCCCCGGTTGAAGTGGTAGCGGGCTCACTAAGGAGCCTTAACTTCAATGAGAGAACGTACCAGGATGGGTAGAGGGCAAATCTAGACTTCCTCGACGAAGTCAGAGAGGACGCTTTAATGAGAAACATGGCTTACCAGCAAAGAATAGCTTGCTACTACAACTCTAAGGTCAAGGAAAGGACGTTCAAAGCTGGAGACTTAGTGCTACGCAAAGTAAGTGCTTCCCAACCCCAACATCAAGAGAAGCTTGACGCAAACTGGGAAGGACTATATGTGGTCTCCAAGCAGATCAGGCCAGGCACATATCGCTTGAAGACCCCAGGGGGCAACAAAATACCGCGACCCTAGAACTCAGAAAATTTGAACTTTTTTTACCAATGATGTAAGATTTGCTCGCGACAATATTATTGCAATCCAGTTCATGTTCATGGCTTTGTACACCAAAAATTTGCTTCCAAAGACCAACCTCAAAGGTTGGCACGAAAGACCAACCTCAAGGCTTGGCACGAAAGACCAATCTCAAAGGTTGGCACGGAAGACCAACCTCAGGGGTTGGAACGAAAGACCAACTTCAAAGGTTGGCACTGAAGACCAACTTCAAAAGTTGACACGAAAGACCAACTCAAAAGGTTGTTATGAAAGACCGACCTCAAGAGTTAGTGTAAAAGATTGGACCCTGAGAGAACGACCTCCGGGGCTGGCACGAGTTAGTAATGTATGCAAGCTCACGACCTAATATAATCTAAGGGTTAACGGAACGTGCTCAAGCTAATTAAGAAAGAACGAGCTCCAACGCTTGGAAAAAAGTCTTCTATTGATAATGACAGTATTTACATTTCACCTAAAAAAAAAAAAAAAAAGAGAGAAGAAGGATCTAAAGTGCAAAAAAAAAAAAACAAAAAATAATGTCTTCATTTTTTGGCTGGTGGTGGAGGATCAGAGGCAGAGGCCACGGCAGCCAGAGACAAATTCGCAGGAGGAGGATCTGAGGTAGTAGTCGCGTCAGCAGGGACCGGGCCAGAACAGGAGGATCAATTGGAGTAGGGGGGTCGCCCTCAATGGCACGACCTTCAGGCGCTGGAGAAGCAGGCACCTCATGAGTCTCGGGCACTGGGGGAACATAATACTTGAAGCCCGAGAAGTCGTAGCCCGGGGTAACCTCTTGAACGAAGCGAACGGTATCGTTCACTCAGCCCTCGTAGCCTGCGCGTACCTGTTTCTTCATGAAGTCCTTCAGCTCCTTCGAGACTTTAAACTCCTCCATGACCTTTTGGACGACTTCTTCATTCAGCTGGGGCTGCCGCGCTTGGAGAGAGAGCAGGTCCTACTGGATGATCCTGGTCTTTCTCTTCTCTAGGTTCAGCTCCTGCTCCAGCTGCCCCATGCAGTCTGTCAATGACTTGACCATTTCAACATGGTCCTTGGCCGCAGTCTCCAACTTCAAGATCTTGGTCGCAGCGTTCATGACCTGTTCCTCTGCAACCTCTCTTTTCTTCTTCTACTCCTTGGAAGTTGAGGCCAGGCTCTCCATCCGTCGGTGGACCTCACTTGCCCCATGAGTGACCTACAAAGACAAAGCAATGTCAGGGAATGTTGTAGAATATAAAGAAAATAACATCAAGGAGCAAGGATCGAGGCTTATCCTGGTGAAGTCCAACACGAACGAGTCTACCAGCTTGTCATCTGAGAGGGCGTGGACAGCTGCCATGTCTTGAGGGGGGTTGTGGTCCATTAATTCCTTGGCCACCCCCGGGAGCACGAGCCAAAGTCGCCCTCGTAGACCTCCCACTGGTAGTTGAGGCGTTTCTTCCCTTTTGTGGGTACCTGACCTTTGCCTCCGTCAGCACGCCCCTGTGTAGTGCCCAGGGGGCTTTCTCTGGAGTTTGCTTCCTCAGCGTGGCCTTCTTCGGGGGTGCATCAAGGTCCACGACCTCGTCTTGGCTCCCTTCATCCTGGGGCCTCTTCTCCTTGAGAGGGGCCTTCGGCGGCAGAGATTTGTTAACTTTCTCTTGCCCTTCGAGGAGGGCGCTGACTTCTCTTTTGTGGAGGTTGCAGAATCCTCAATGAAAATTTCCGTGGAGGAGCAGGTTTGCCTCTTGGACTGCTTCTCCAAGGCCTTTTGCCTCTCCTCCACTACTTGTTAAATCCGTGCCCAAAACCCGGTTTGAAACGCGATCTGACCACCGGTCTGGTTTGAACCTTTTGTGTAGAACCAAGAGTGGAGTACGCTCGTGAACTGTGGGTCATAATACTCAAGCCATCACACGAGATTGTGGACCGCGAAACAGGGGAAGTCCTCGAGGAAAGATCCACCGTCAGAGACAGGGGGAAAATCATCCACTAAAGCATATTCTTGGAATTCCCTTATGATAGGGATCCACGGGGCCCGCACCTGAATCGCCCTTATCCACTTAGCGATGATTGGGAGTAAGTCACTATCCGAATAATTCATGCCTATGCATGACCATTAATAAGCATAAGAACTAGAATGGGCTTGGGCTTAGGAGCTTAGTCTCTTTCTAATTGTAACTAGAACTTAGGACATGGGCCATGGACCATGGGCCATGGGCCCAAGTGGATCCAATGGCCCAATGACTTAAACTAGACCTTGGGCTTATACCTAACCAAACAAGCTCCTAAACAAATGGACCTAAGGACTTGAGACTAACCAAACAAGACCTAATGCCTAGATGGGTTATTAAAGACCCAAAACTACTATTCACCTCACATTACAATCCTAAATCGTGGAGAGGAGAGGAGAAAAAGAAAGAAGAAGAGGAGAAGAAGAAAGAAGAAGAAAGAAGAAGAGGAAGAAGGAAGGAGAAGAGAGAAGTATGGTGGAGCACAAGCTATCATCATCAACCCTTGGTGAGTCTCTTTCTCTCTCTCTCTCTCTCTCTCTCTCTCTCTCTCTCCATCTCTCTTTCCCTAATTCTATTACCTAGGGTTTGAATCGGTTGAGCACACCTTGAGTGCTCCATCTACTCAATTAGAAGAGCCATTAATGGCAAATCCTTGATGCTTAACTATGAAGCACCTAACCCTACCTTAAACCCATTCACCCTTCTCCATTTATGAACCCTAAGTTGGGGATTTACCTCCATTTATGGGTTTTACCAACCCTCATGGAAGACCGTAGATGTGTGGGTTTGAGGGGTGTTAATAACATTGATTAAAGACCCTTTCAAAATCCCAATACCCAAACCCATGAGTTTTCTTTCCATATGTATTTTAATGGAGGAAAACTTAATTGATCATGGGGTTTACAAACCCATGTTGGGTGTGTGCTATGGCACCTTGGTTGGAGTTGTTCTCATGGCCAAAGAGACCCCTAAAAACCCCTAAGAATACCCCATTTTAGCCCAAGACTTTGGGGCTGCAAAACCATTCTCGGAATGGCATGAACAGTAAGACTGGCACATGGACAGGCACATGCAAGTGCCAGTCCCTGAGAAACTAGATCTGCCGGTGGGAAGTCTGAGAGGGACAGGCAAGTCAGGGACATGGACAGGCACATGCAAGTGCCAGTCCCTGAGAAAGATCTGCCGGTGGGAGGTCCGAGAGGGACAGGCACATGGACAGGCACATGCAAGTGCCAGTCCCTGAGAACCTAGATCTGCCGGTGGGAAAGTCCGAGAGGGACAGGCACATGGACAGGCACATGGACAGGCACATGATATAGCCTTGCTGTATGTGCCGGTCCCCTATTTTAGCCATGTTTGATAACTTATGGGGCCCAACTCTTCTAGCCCTAAGGCACTAATCTCTCCCCACGTTGTACACTCTCTTTAGGTTGACTGACCCTGCTCGGGGGCGTATTAGTACGTGGGACAGTGTACTTGGCATCGAACGCCGATTTGAAGAGCTCCGTACTGACGATTGACTGAGAATCAGGTGAGTGAGTTAAGCAAACGTCTTAATTTATGGAATGTTTGTGTGTCGTGTCTTGCGAATGTCATTCATGCATGTGTGCTATAATATATAATTATTAGTAAGATATAGGACGATATAAATGTTTAGATGTTGATAGGACTTTACATTCTTGTCTTGCGATATTATTTATTTTACTGCACTATGGTGCGAATGGTGTTGGATTTAGTTATGGGACTCGGGTGCCGGTTGGTGCTGGACCTGGGGATTCCATAATATGGACTCACTCATGGCATGTAGATCTAGGGCTTCGGAAGCGGGATCCAAGTGCCGGTGGGTGCTGGGCTTGAGATTACCGTACTTGAAATTGCATTAGAATTGTCCATTGCATTAGGTGGAAACGGGATGGTGACCGACCGACTACCTTCGGTATTCACATCTCGTACTTGTATACGCTTATGGGCTAGAGGGGCGAGAGGATAGCCGGCCGACCGTATTTCGGTATCTATGGACTCGGCCTCTGGCTTATGCACATGCGTACCTCACTCATACAATAGGTGAATGCTGGCTAGGATAAATGTTTACCCAGTACTATGACCCTTACCGACAGGGGGTTAGGTGTCGGTCAAATCCGTGGGTTTCGACCGTTATTCGGGTATACCCACCCGGGAAGTTCGGGCGCCAACCGTATTTTGGGCCGAACGCCAGGACGGGATTTGACTTGGGGGTTTGCGTATATCTCTTGGTGGAGACCGGTACAGCAGGCTTCCAGCGCGACTCGGGTTTGTCATCGCCGGTATACCATCCGTTTATGGTACCGATGTCGGGGATGCTACCTAAGGTGTTGCTATAGTACTATACCTGACTTAGTTGTGTGTTAGGTGGATAACAATAAAACTATACATCATCATTCATTCATGTAGCATGATTGTAAATTGTATGTGATGTACGGTCTACCTTGGTGGTATGGGACACCTTGGTATCCGTCCATCATGTATGGTTTGCAGTCAACCCCATTCATTATTATTATTGTGTATGTTTGTGTGGCTTAGCCACTCATTGGGCTCAGTTGGAGCTCACTCCTCGAGGAAACATATTTTTAGTTGATGCAGGTACATTCGAGCAGAGTGGCACAGAGTACGAGACTCCTGAGGCTGGTTACGTTGATTGGTGGGCTCCAGAGATCGTGGAGCATGGACCAGAGTGTTGCTGCGATGTGTGTTCCTTGGCGGGACAGTGACTTATGGCCGGTGGCCATCTTTTGATGCACTTGATTATTCATTTTGAATTATAGGTGTATTCTTTTGATTCCTTTCATGATAGATGTATTATTTATATAGTAGGTAATACATAAGTCCTGATTAGAACGAATTGTACTTGAAGGGGTAAACTTGAATAGATAATATTTTATATGCTATCACCTAGCTTCTGCTAACTCTGATGTTATTAATATTAATCCTTTCCTTTTTACCTATTATCTGTCGTTGTGAATGAGTTAGTCTTGGGTACTGCATCAGTGATTCTGGTGGTTGGAGAGCGTAGTTGTATGCTCCGGTTGCATTTCCCGTGGTTCAGGGATGGGGGTGTGACACTACTTCTTCTCAGAACTCGTAGGTCCATCTGCTAGTCCATTGAAAAGAAAGCAAATACAAGAGTCAGAAACTCAGCTCGCGAATGCACAACAAAAGGGAAAATAAAACCGTAAGGGAAGGAACTCACCCTGCACTGAGCTCAGTCGGTGCCTGACCAACAAGGCCTCATCCTTCAGCTCACACATGTCGAAGGCCATGCCCTACACGCACAAGCTGAGAGACCGCTGGTCATACTGGCGTAGCATGGGGATCGAATTCACGGTCTTTAGCCGCACCCTCTCCCACTCCTCCTTGAAAGGGTTATTAGGGCTCCTCGCGTAGAAGAAACGATCCTTCCACTTCTTTGTGGACTGGGGCATGTGGCTTATAAACTCCACAGACGACAATGACCCCCTCATGCCATGTAGGGCCACATAAAATCACTCGTCTGAGGTCTTCTTCAATTGGAAAAAATAAACAAAAAGGGCCCACAACGGCCTACGATTGAGCTGGGAGAAGAACAGCTAGAAGCCAAAGAGCTACTTCCAGGAGTTCGCCACCGGCTGCCCTGGAGAGATGGTATAGGACCTCCTCCTCTTCCTCATTGCAAGCGTCGCTGCCCTCGATGGTACGCTCCTCTAGGTCCTCGACCGGGGCTTGTGTAGCCCCACTAGAGTGGGCAGAAGAGGTATGGGCCAAATGGCCAACTTGGGCAACAAACTTCTTGGATCCAAAGAGTGCAGATCGCTCCCCTTGGGTCCTCTCAGAACTAATCTTGGGGTCAGAACCCCCACTCATCCCAGGGACTTCGCCGGAGACTCTGTCGGGTTTCGATCGTGAAGAAGCAGAAGACATGGTTGGAGAAACTTACTGACTGGAAAATGGCAGAGACATGAAGTAGAAGTCGTATAGAGTGAAAAGCGCAGCTCGAGCGGAAGGCCCAGCACGAGCTCGTGAGATACAGGTTTGGTGAAGATGCTTGAGAGTGGCCGGAGGAAATATCAATCACCGGAGCAAAGAGCAACAACAAAGAAAAGGTAGAAAGCAAGAGTTCACAACTGCAAAACTTCAATAAGAGTTGCACAGTAGGGTAGAAGGTCCCAATTTATAGGCTGAAAAGGGAAGAAGAAGCGCTGCAACCCAACGGTCAGGGTTAAAACCCATCGTAGAGCCAAGGACAGAAGATGTTGGGCATGCCGGAGTTGTAATAAAGGCTCGAGCCATGTGTCCGAGTGTGAATAGACGCCTTCACATGATAGAGATCGAGAGGCCGTAGGATCAGCCTAGGCCCCATAATGCCCATGGCCACGTGGCCATTCATGTATGGAACATCAATCGTTGCCAAGCCGAAACGGCAGGGGTTTGAATCGAGGCGTCTTAATGGCCTAATCAACGTGTAAACCGACGACTGGAACGTCAAGTCACGTCCAGTGTTTACAAAAAATAATAACCGCAAGCGTACAGATCAATCGTAGCTACGGGTTGAACACGAGGAGGTCAACCTTGAATAAATTTCCACTTTTAATTAACGCGAAGTACACAACTTACCAAATATGGAAACAACCTATAAATGGAAACTACCAATTATGGAAACTATCAAATATCGAAGCAACTAAATTACCAAAGATAACAAATTAAAAATAGAAACCAGGGCAACTGCTAAGGGAATGGATGAATTAAAAGTAAGAAAGTCACTTGGGAATGGGTTCCACCATGAGAATTAGGGCAGATCAATGACTAGCATATAAGGGTAAAGCATGCATACGGCCTAGGTCGATAAGTTATGCGGCATGGCTCATATACGGCTAACATATCCTATGAAAATAGTGCTCATACAACTTATAATGCAAACAAAAAAAATACATTAACATAATGGTGTCACAATGGATCCGGCTAACGAACATGTATATAGTTCCCCTTGGAATGACATACAAGCTGTGAGCGGTCATCCATTATAAGTCCAATATTGATCATGTCCATTAATCACATAAACAATGCTAGCCATCAATTCTTCCTTCTCTCATGTTTTCACCCACTCCCAAGAGGAGAGGTTTAGCAAGCCATGAAAGCAATGAAGAGGGAAAGAAGGATTGATGGAGAAAAAGACATAGAAATTACTAAAACTTAAATTTATAAGAAGAACTTAGCTGATTCGAATAACTCCAATGAAGATGATTCCGTCACTTGAATCCCATCACTTGAAGCCGCATCCAATATTGAAGACCAAATTACCAAAGTGTATAATGAAAATTACATATATGATCTTAGGGATGGGGAAATAAAAATTATCCTAACAATGATTCTAAAAAAATAAAATTACATATGATAACCTAAATACATAAGATCTATAAAAAACTCAAAAGAAAAGGAAGATGAGAGAATCGGGAATGGGAAGATAGAGTAATCTAAAACTTCAATCAAAACCAACAAATTGAAGATAAAAATGAACTTGGAAGCTTGCTGTTCATTACATGAAAGAGAACTAAGAACGAAGACCAAAAGAAGAAATATAAGAATCCCAAAGAAAAGCTCTTTGGAGAAGAGGGCGCTTGCTATTCTTATATGCCCATCGTGCTTTGTGTGATGTCCTCTCCACCATTCTTTCTTTACAAAGGAAGTAAACTCCCAACTGGAAATTACTAAAACCGTGGTTGATTCCCTTCCAATTCCAACTCCCTAAAATCCATGTGGGAATGAGAGAGAGAGATTTTTAATTCTCAATCTACAATGTGTTATCACATGAGAGAGAGTGAGAGATTTCTTTCTTTTTTTATTTTTTTTTATTTTCTATTCCTTCATCATAAATAACTTCACTAAAATTCATTATTAGGCTATATCTTTGTATCCTGAGCCCAGATGGAACCAGCCCGAGAATTAAAGTTGCACCATTTTGAATTCCAGACGATATGAGCCCAATATCAGTTATTTTCTGAAAGATTCTCAATTTACCAAAATTACCCTTATGCCCCTATGCTAGATTTTACTCTCTTCTTCTTCTTCTTCTCTTAACTCGGATCGACTCGCTCTAGTCTTCAGCTCCTGTCTTCATTGAATCTTCTTCTTTTCGGCTCCTTTAGCTTTATTACTCCACTTCTATTAAAATTATCCTAAAACCTTAAAAGACAAAAAATACCTCGAGTAGCTCCGTAAAATGTGAGTAAAATGCATGCTTATGACCCTAAGATTTCACACATTACTGTGCTCATCAGATTCTCCCACACTTAGACTTTGCTCGTCCTTGAGTAAAGTAAAAAGACAAACTAACCTAGAATACAAAAAAAACCTAACTCACTTTCATAGGAATCACGGTTGCACTTAGCATGTGCAACAAGCCTTTAAACCCCTAGGTTACCCTTAGTTGACAAGTTGTGTCTCGCGAGTGTTTGTAGTGAATATACACACAAAATTCAATTTGCAAATCAATACTGTGGCCAAGATAAAGAATGCAGCCGCTCCAAATAATTTACTTTGAGATTTTCTAGATATTCCCCCACACTTGAACTTTATTATCCCACTTTAAATTGGAGAACTATCATACATTTAACTTAGGGAGGTTTGGGGTAGGGTGAGTCACACTATTTTTCCTTGAGATTAGATCGAGTAGGTCATCAAGGCTACAAAAGATTTCAGCTCGGAACCTTGGTAGAACCTTTAAACACATGCACAATTTCAATTTCACTTCAATTTCACTTTGCCATACATTTTCAAGTATTGAACTCAAATGTCCCTCCACTATAATTGACTTGAATGACATGCAGGGCTTACACCAGACACCCAAGTTACTAAGTAGTGTTGGAATAGATTCTCAGTGCATATATCATTTGATTGCCACATTGTGTGGCTTTAGACATTGATGCAGTATGAGTTCAAACTTCTTTTTTTTTTTTTTTCCAGCACACACTACTCCAATCCGTGCAATGTCTTGACTTCTTAAGCTTTCTAGGTGGCTCTTGTAGCAAGATTTAGGCCAATTACTCTAAAATCAGACGGCTTTAAGGAATTAGGTGTAAAACACCGCTCAAGCTTACTTACTCAAACCAAATAGGCTACAAGCCAAGACTGGATCAAAGAGCAAATAATTTTTTTTTTTTGGCAATCAATTATATCATGCAAGTGTATCATGGTTCAACCTTAGCATCTAACCAAAACTCATGTAAATAGGATGACTAACAAAATCGGCTCTCTCAGTAGACAGTGTACTTTTAAGGAATTTAAAGTCCCTTTGATCGGTATATTCCAATTCCCTCCTCAGTGTGGAATTTAATTCTTTTATTACTTTATAGTGTAGGGTATTTTGGATGTTCTCAAACTCTTTCAGAAAAGTAAACTAAAGAGGCTACACACTCGCTCTCGAACTGCAGTACAGACTACAAATCGATGCAATCCCCCCCATACTTAAATGATGCAGTGTCCTCAATGCATGAAAAAAAAAAAATAAGGACAAAGAAGAGGGGGCGTACCGGATATGATCATGGTGGCTCAAAATAAGGAGGTGCATGGAAATCCATGACCTCGTAAGAATGTGGTGAAGAAAGTGGCGTGAGAGAGGAATTAAAAGATGTGCTAGAGATTGTAGAGTTTATACCCTTACTTGGATCAAATATTACAGTGCCTCCATTGGGTTATTGGGACAACACCTCTTGTTCCTTTTCAGGCGGTTCCACTGGTGGTGACTTGGGAAGAGAAATAGACAGATTACCATCTGGCTCAATAGGTGGTGGCTTGGTCCACAATTTAGAAGGCTCTCCCCCATACTTGGATTGAGGCAAGTCCTCTAAACATTGATTGATACCTGTGTTAAGAGCAATTGCAACCAATTCAGGTGGTTCAAAAATTAGATGCACGTCTTCATCTAAGCATGGTTGCTTTCCCAATCTAAAGACACTAAAATCACGAGATGCGTTCCCAAAAGACAACCTCATCAGACTATTCCTACAGTTGATGAGAGCATTGCTAGTAGCTAAGAAAGGTCTACCAAGGATAATTGGGATTTGGCCTTTGATATTGGTCACAGGTTGGGTATCTAGAACTATGAAATCCATGGGAAAAAGAAATTCTCTAACCTTTAATAACACATCCTCAATTACTCCCTTAGGAATCTTGATTGATGGCCAATTGTAATGTGACAGATGTTGGCTTAAGGTCTCCTAACCCTAATTGTTGGTACACTGAATATGGCAATAAATTGACACTAGCTCCTAGATCAAGAAGGGCATGGTCAATTCTAGTGTTACCAATCATACATGAGATAGTTGGGCAACCAGGATCCTTATACTTAGCCACTATCTGTTGTGACAGAATTGAGCTCACATTGGCAGTTAGGAAGGCTTTCTTAGGTACATTGGTTTTCCTTTTCTAAGTGCACAAGTCCTTGAGGACTTGGCATAGGTAGGTACCTGGGAAATAGCATCTAAAAGAGGGATGTTAACTTGCATATTTTTTAAAACATTTAAAATATTTTCAGTTATTGCATCCTTCTTGTTGCTTTTAAGCCTATTGGGAAATGGAGCCTTAGGGACATAAGTCTTCTCAGGTGGCTCTTCATGTTTCTCCTCATTAACCACTATAGGTTCATCAGACGAATCTTAGACAGGGGGCTGGTCATTCACAACTATGGGAGGGTCATGTGGGGCACTTACAATGGGTAGTGGATGGGGAACATTCACAACATCAATAGGAGGCTCAGAAGTTAAAGGAGTTAGTTGAATTGGAATCTCTTGTTGGTACTTTCATCCACTCCTCACATCATTTATGGAATTACATTGACTAGAGGGTTCCGAGTGGTGTGGACTCTGATGGATAGAGTTTCACTGAGTGTGAGGTGGATGGGGCATAGAGGTCCTAGGGTTCGGATCTGGTTGACTCGGCATCTTACCCTTTTCCTTTTCATGAAGAGTATTGGCCAGTTGAGAGATTTGCCTCTCCAAGTTATGTTGGCTGGTCATGAATGTGCTCATGAGAAGCTTTATGCTCTTCTCAAGGGAATTTATCCTGGTAGACTCATCACTAATTTTCTAAAATTCAGGTGGTTGCTGATTCATCATTGGGGTTGGTGGTGTGGGTTGAAAATTATTGGGAGGGGGGGATAAATCTAGGGTTAGTCTGCTGGGGAGCAAACTGACCTTGGATTGGAGGCTGGAATGTAGATGGACCAACTTGAATGGGGCCTTGGTTCCATGAGAAGTTAGGGTGATTTCTCTACCTAGGGTTATAGGTTTCATTAGAAGGATTGTTTAGTACTTGCACACTCTCATAGCTTCCACGCCCACTAGACCTATTAGAGCACTCATGTATCACATGTGATGAGGTTTGGTATCCACTACACAAAGGGGTGGTTTGACAAACCTGATTTATCGGGGAAGGTCCCTTGGTCACTATGGCTTCCAGTCTACTAATAAGACTGTCCAATTGAGCCCTTTTTGCTACAGTTCCCTCTATCAGAAATCCCTTACCGGAGTTTTCATTTTCTTAAGTGGATTCCCACTCTCTGGTCTTGTCCACTAAGTCAACCAAAAACTCCCAAGCTTGATTTACATCGGTGAATGATGTGAATCCAGTTGGGCACATGGATTCCACCAACTGCTTAGTTTGATAATCTATACCCTCATAGATGATTTGGCACAGATGCCAAGTATCTAGGCCATGGTGAGGACACTTTTGAAGAAGGTTGCTGAATCTCTCCATGAATTTGGAGAAGGATTCGTTTGGTCTATGTCTGAACTGCAAAATGTCATTCCTAATCCTATTGGTCTTATGCAAGGAAAAGAACTTCTTTAGGAAGACAATTGTAAATTGATCCCATGTAGTTATTGAGTCTCTAGGCAAACCATAGAGCCACTTTTTAGCTTGATCCTTAAGTGCAAAGGGGATGAATCTCAACTTAACCGCATCATCAGTCAATTGTTGCATCTTAATGAGCACACATACCTCCTCAATCTCCCTAAGAAACATATATGCACCTTCATTAGCTACCCCATGAAAGTGGGGCAACATACTAATAAAATTAGATTTAAGCTCATAATTGTTTCCTTGGGAGGGGTAAGCGAATGAATGAGGGTTGTGCAGCCCGTGCGGGATAAAAGCGGTCCCTAAGGGTCATAGGTTGCCTCTCTCCATCCTCACCCATGGTTGGAATCTCAACTCGTTCTATCCGGTTCTTAGAATTCCTCACCCAAACAAGCATACAAAAGCCACAATCTAAAATTAGGGCACTCCTCAAAACTTTTTATTTTATTTTTTGAAACACTACGAATCAATTAAAATTGGAAACTAAACAAGCGTCACCTCCCCGACAATGGTGCCAAAAACTTGTTTGCAAGAAATAATAACCGCAAGTGTACGGATCAATTGTAGCTATGGGTCGAACACGAGGAGGTCAACCTTGAATAAATTTCCACTTTTAATTAACGCGAAGTGCACAACTTACCAAATATGGAAACAACCTATATATGAAAACTACCAATTATGGAAACTAGCAAATATAGAAGCAACTAAATTACCAAAGATAACAAATTAAAAATAGAAACCAGGGCAACCGCTAAGGGAATGGATGAATTAAAAGTAAGAAAGTCACTTGGGAATGGGTTCCACCATGAGAATTAGGGTAGATCAATGACTAGCATATTAGGGCAAAGCATGCATACGATCTAGGTCAATAAGATATGCGGCACGGCTCATATACGGCTAACATATCCTATGAAAATAGTGCTCATACAACATACAATGTAAACAAAAAAAATACATGAACATAATGGTGTCACAATGGATACGGCTAACAAACATGTATATGGTTCCCCTTGGAATGACATACAAGCTGTGGGCAGTCATCCACTGTAAGTCCAATATTGATCATGTCCATTAATCACATAAATAATGCTAGCCATCAATTCTTCCTTCTCTCATGTTTTCACCCACTCCCAAGAGGAGAGGTTTAGCTAGCCATGAAAGCAATGAAGAGGGAAGGAAGGATTGATGGAGAAAAAGATAGAAATTACTAAAACTAAAACTTATAAGAAGAACTTAGCTGATTCAAATACCTCCAATGAAGATGATTCCGTCACTTGAATCCCATCACTTGAAGCCGCATCCAATATTGAAGAACAAATTACCAAAGTGTATAATGAAAATTACACATATGATCTTAGGGATGGGAAAATAAAAATGATCCTAACAATGATTCTAAAAAAATAAAATTACATATGATAACCTAAATACATAAGATCTAAAAAACTCAAAAGAAAAGGAAGATGAGAGAATCGGGAATGGGAAGATAGAGTAATCTAAAACTTCAATTAAAACCAACAAATTGAAGAGAAAAACGAACTTGGAAGCTTGCTATTCATTACATGAAAGAGAACTAAGAACAAAGACCAAAAGAAGAAATATAAAAATCCCAAAGAAAAGCTCTCTGGAGAAGAGGACACTTGCAGTTCCCAATTGGAAACTACTAAAACCGTGGTTGATCCCCTTCCAATTCCAACTCCCTAAAATGCATGTGAGAATGAGAGAGAGATTTTTAATTCTCAATCTACAATGTGCTATCACATGAGAGAGAGTGAGAGATTTGTTTCTTTTTTTTTATTTTTTTTTATTTTCTATTCCTTCATCATAAATAACTTCACTAAAGTTCATTATTGGGCTATATCTTTGTATCCTGAGCCTAGATGGAACTAGCCCGATAATTAAAGTTGCACCGTTTTGAATTCCAGACGATATGAGCCCAATATCCATTATTTTCCGAAAGATTCTTAATTTACCAAAATTACCCTTATGCCCCTATGCTAGATTTTACTCTCTTCTTCTTCTTCTTCTTCTCTTAACTCGGATCGACTCGCTCTGGTCTTCAGCTCCTGTCTTCATTGAATCTTCTTCTTTTCGACTCCTTTAGCTTTATTACTCCACTTCTATTAAAATTATCCTAAAACCTGAAAACACAGAAAATACCTCAAGTTGCTCCGTAAAATGTGAGTAAAATGCATGCTTATGACCCTAAGATTTCACACATTGCTGTGCTCATCATCTAGCTATCAATTCGTTAGACCTGCACGTGCGAGAATAGATGTTAAAGAATTTGAATCGATTCAACTCCCCTGGATGACAATGCCTAAGGGAGTGGGGGGCTCGTGATGGGACAAAGAACCTGACACCGCGAGAACGAGTTGGTGAGGGCGCAAAGAGAGAGCTAAGACCACGCCTAGTTAAGCACGACCCAATAAACTCGCCTGCACGAGTTCATTGAGCAACATACACAGCAGGGCGCCTAGTTGCATTCCAGCTAGCGCCACTACTCGGAGGGGCATCGCGCCCACTCCCGGACGACAATGACTTGGCCTCAGCCAGTGGAAGGAGGGACGACCTCCATACTTCACGTAAAAAATGCAAAGATGGCTAGGAGTAGCATGGCCTGAGATTCTGGCCCATGTTACGCCTAATCAGGCGCGTGGAAAGTTATGGATAAACCTCATCCCACATATCACTCCGAAATGTTCTCACTCCCCTCCGAGGATCTAGCTTTCCAATTAGGGCACGATTCTGCCCATCACCCACCTTAAGTAAGGGAGGTTACACGCATTACATCTATTTGAATTCTTTTTTGATTATCTGTTGCTCAGAGATCTAACTTAAGCATTGGAGTGAGATCACCGGCGACGCCCGTTACACTCTGCTAATCTTATTTTGCCAGCAGAGCATGCTCCAACAGGTTTCTTGACGCAACAACTACATTTTCTCTTTCTTTCATTTCAAACATAGTATATCTGCAACACTCTGATTTTACTTGTGGTAATGTTATGGATGTGTGTCTGTGAGTTTCTTAACTACTTCTAGATCCGTGGGATTTGGCGGATTGTCGTTATGCAATTCGGGTCACCTATCTAATCCTCCCAGGGGGTGGTTTGGGGTATGACAGAGCTTGGTATCAGAGTGTGAGGCTCTTTCTACATTCACGGATGGCAGAATAGGAATAATAAGCTACCAATAATAAAATATGCTATAAAGTGAAAGCTATAGGGGAGGTAATTGTAATTAAAAGATAAAATGCATAATTACATTAATATAAAGACAACTGTGGCCGAGCCACTACATGAAGTTTGATTGAAATTACTACTTTCAAATTACATAAGCTGACAAAAAAAAAAAAAAAAAAACTAGTACATAAACCATGATAAAAAAAAAAAGTGAGACAAAAGTCAGAACTACATTAGGCCAGGTCAGACTGAACATAAAGAAGCAAGCTAGAATGCTACTGTGGTGGAGGTAAGTCATCCGATGGAGGCTGAGTCTGTCGTGAGTTGACGCGATAATATGTATCCTAGAAGTCCAGCGTCGCTCTACTGATCCCATTCTACTCTCCAGGGACGAGAAGCCTTGATCCATCCTAGTAGACATGTCGGTGAGCTAGGTGTGGAGGCCCTGGAATTGCGACATCATGTCAAACCACCTGTAGGACTTTGGCACCTGTGAACTGGTGGCACCGGTCACCTCATATATGGGCAAGTCAGTGAACTATGCTCCAATCCCCTCTAAGTTGCCCTACTCCTTTAGGTCAACTCCTTGCTCCTGGCCCTGCTCCATCTGATCTCCCTCCTCTGAATCACTATCTGGCTCCCCTAACACCTTCATCTTCAGGATCGAGGTCTTACTAATGGGTCTAGACCTGTCCCTATCCATGCACTCTCCCTCTAGGGGAACATCAAAGTGTCTGAACACCAAGGTCAGGAACTTCCCATATGGAAGGTTCCCATCAGAAGGGTTATGGGCATGGTACAACATGGCCTGTAGAAGAAGATATGAATGGTTGATAATTGGACCTCCCTTGCTTGCTCCCAATAGGCAGTAAGTGATGTAGGCCCTCAACATAGAAATACTACGCCTAGTCCCGCCCTTCGTGTCAAACCCTGCCCCTGACTGACTGGAAATTTTGATTGAAGGACAGGAACCCTTGACCAGGAAACCAAGAACACTATCGAGTATCACTCCAGTGACTTGGATTGATGAGGAGACCTTATGCATGTCCTCATACATACCTATTAGAAGATGGACAGCTGACCCTTGCAACTGCACAGCTCATAGCATTATGTATGGCCTGGACTCCAGGTAATCTCTCTCCTCCCCATAACTGTGGGACCCACCTCTGGAAAAGTGTGTAAAAACTCTAAATGGCATGTGGGGACAATGCCCTAACCATGGGTCAAACCCCTGCGCAAGCCCCACTGAGATTCAACCTTGCTGAACTCTCTGGGCGATGCAGACAAGGCCTAGAGACATCGCCCAGAGTGCAAAGCAGCATATTTAAATGATTTTAAATTATGGGGACCACTCATATTGGACATGGACACCCTCCATAGGTTGAGGGGAGTCTGAGGGACCACCTCATACCCTTGGTTCACTATGGACCCCACCTGTATGCCCAAAATCACTGAGAAACAGTCCAAAAACTCATTTAAAAAAAGGGCCTTAGCAGCCAAATAGACCCTAGCATGGGCTGGGCCTATAAATAGATGAGCCTTGGGCTCATTTAGAGCCTTTGGCACTGCTCATTTCGTGGGAGAGAAAAGAAGAGAAAGAAGAGAGAAAGAAGAGAGGAAGAAGAAGAAGAAAGAGAGGAAGGAAGGAAGAGGGGGGAGCTGCTCACACCTGAGCCCAGATTTCGTGGCACCCAAGCTCAGCTCAGGTATACAGATCTGTAACCAAACCTGCTGCTCCTTTTGATGCCTGTGTTTTGGACGGATTTTTGCTCTATGGCAGCCCAGAACAGCTAGGAACTGCCTAGAACTGCTCTAGATCTACCATGCAAGCATGGAGCATGGAAGATCTGAGATTTTTGAGTAAAAATACAGGGTTGTTATGCTGGTTTTGGAGCCAAAATCTGGTTGTGCATAGCTGCACTGCCAGATGCATAGTTATTTGACTGATTGGAGCCCTGGATGCAAACCCTGGCTGCATGGGACCTAACCCTAGGTAGTAGCAGCCTTCTATCATCATTTTACATCTATTTACAGCCTTGCATGTGGCCAAAATCCAGATCTGCAACTGGAGAAAACCCTATGATACTATTCACTAGGTTGTTTGGGTAGCCTTTGGCAGCCAAGTGGTGGGCCTAGTGGAGAATCCACATGGACCAAAATGAAGATCACCCCTGGGGTACCTAACACCCTAACATGTATAGGGAGATGTTTTGGTCACTGCCCATAAGCAGCAACCTAAGGATCTCAGCCAAATCTCGGTTTGAAGACTTTGGGTAATGCACCTAATGCCTAGAGCCATCGCCCAGTGAGTGAAACACTGCTATTTTGGCATTCTGACTTGGGGGACCTCACCCATTGGTCATGGTACTATGTGGGAAGGTGGAAAATGACCTAAAAGCCCCTCTCCACATCTGTCCATATGAGGGAATGCTTGGGAACCCAAGTGGGCCTCGCAAGACTTGAAAACCCTGCCTGTGCTTGGTCCTGCAACACTGTCAAGCTGGGGACAACACTGTAAGCTTAAAATGACCTAGGGTCAAGTACTAATACTATAAATGACCATTTTACCCCTAGGCCACCATCTCTGGATGATGCACTAGGACATAGGCCTAAGGCATAGTGCAAGGCCCAGAGAATTCCAAGTGAAGACCAACTGAACACTGGGTCAACGTAGTGAGCTTAGGTTAACCCTAGGACCACTAGAGATAGACTGGAATATTAAAATGACAATTTTTGATTTATATCTAGGGTTTGATCCCGTGCTCGAGGCCTATAACCAGACTACAGTTGGAATTGAATTTACAACCGAGTTCTTAGAACCAGACCCAGGTGAGTGAAATATTATCGTGTATGTACATGTAACTGTGATGCTATGCTGGCAATTAAAATTCATATTATAAATGCTATGTTATTTAAATTCTGTTCAAATTATCCAAATCATTACATACTGACTGTCTGTTGATCAACATTATGAAACTTTGATGATTGTGAATGTTAGACTAGATGCCGTAGTCGGCTTGGAAATGAGGCCTGTGGTAGCCCGTAGTATGGGATACAGTTGACATCACCCAACTCATACAATGCCATATAGACATGGGGTTAGAGTTTCATCACCAGTGCTACGCACCCTTGCCAAAAGGGGTTAAGGTGTTGGATGCCTGTGAGGGTGACCATATGTGTATATAAGAAAAGAAATGAAATGAAAAGAAAGAAATGTGTTTGCACCGGAATGGTGATTATGGGCTATAAGCCAGGAAAGAAAAGAAAAGAGGAAAGTGATGGATTGCCCTATAGGTTAATCACAGAGGGCTGGTCGGGCTGACCTTGGTGAACGAATGTGGGAGCTGATTGGTCCTCTCTGACAACTCAATAGGCGTATTACGAGAAGGGGTAACCAAGCCCACACCAGGGATACATGTATTGGCGATTGTAGTAGCACCAACCTGACTTAGTTGTAATGCTAGGTGGCTGATAAATAATCTGGACTTGCATATCATGTAGGATCATGTGGATTGTGGTTGCACGTGCATGCATGATGATATGTTTTGGTCACGAGCTCAGTGGGGCTCACACTCTGGTATATATATTTTTCTTTAGATGATTCTACTGGTGGATGCTACTGTGGCATGGAGGCTCATCATGAGGAGGAGAGCCCTGGTTATTATGATGATATTGGTGTGGACCCCGACGGAGGTCGTGCCGATGATGCGTGCATTCTCGGTGGTCATTGATGAAGACCATTGAAGAGTGCACTTGAAGCTTTTGTCTTGGGGACTCCTTTTTGCTTTTAATAGGAGTTTATCCCCGTTCTGCTTGTGGTTCTACTGTAGTCTTCTTCTTACTTTCTTTTTTTGGGGTTGAGTTATCTCACCCTGTATATATGTGTATGTATGTCTTTCTTTCTTTTATCATTTGTCATCTTAGTTCCTCTTTGTGGGTTGTATCTGGGTGGGAATGTTTCAGAACACTCTATATATATATATATACATATCACCCCATTCCTGTATTGCTACGCTTCCTCTTGATTTATTATGTTTGTAGTGTATCTGCAGCACTCTGATCTTGCTTATGGTAAAGTGATGAATGTGGTTCCGTGAATGCAATAACTGCTTCTAGATTCGTGGGATTTGGCAGATTGCCGTTACGCAATTCGGGTCACCTACCTAATCCTCCCAAGGGGTGGTTTGGGGTGTGACACTTCGGGTAGATGTTATACGAAATAGACCTACTAATGATCCTCGCACTAGGCTTATAGGCAGCCTCAGACTTAGGGGTTCTCTCCGAACTAGTCAATGCCTTGAAGACCCTCCTCCTGGTATCTAAGGAAAACATATCTGAGATGTCTATCCTGGGCTTGTAGTAGCATCTCTTACTTGTGTTAGGCAGCCTAAGGACCTCTGCTAAGGTAGTAGTAGTAAGTCTTATATCCACTCCCTTTACTCTGCTCTCCAACCCGAACTCCTGCGCCCCAGATGGCACTAGGTTATAGTAGAAGTACCGAACCAAGTTGGGGTAACAAGGCTCGGTGGGCGACAACATGGATGCCCAACCTAGGATATTGAACCTAGAGTACAAGCTGTACTGGTGGAAGTCATCCACCTATACCACCCTCCCATTCACTATGCTTTTGGATCTAAATTTATCCCAATCTTTGGAGTCCTCATACCTAGAAAATAAGAACCAGTCGAAATCCGACTCCTCGGAATAAGAATCCTCTCTCGATGAGGTAGGTGGTACAAAAGAAGATGAGGAATGCTCGGGATTGGACTGTAGCCTCTTGCGTGCTATGAATTTCCTTGCCGTACTATGTCTAGTCGACATGGTGCTGGAAAAAGGGAGGAATAGAAGAAGTTAGGGCAAGAAAAATCAATAAAACCCAAGCCAAGATAAGAAAACCGTGGAAAATGACCCAAAACAAGAGAAAAAGACCCAAAACAAGAGAAAAAGTTAAGGAATCTTACCCTAGATTGCGTAAGATCTCGGGGGACCCGCGAAAATGGGTGGATTTGGTGTGGAAGAAGTCACACTAGGCCTTGGAGCACTGCCCTAGGTGTATAGGAAGCTGTAGAGAACAAATAAAATGAAAAGGGCTGGTCTCGGACTATTATAAACTGGGCCCCGATTCTCTGGGCGATAGCACTGGGCGATGTGTCCAACGCCCAGAGAGTGAAACCTTGCTGTTTTTGCATAAAAACTTATAAACTTGTGAGTTTTGCCTAGGTCAAAACTATCTTCATCTGCCCCCAGGAATCAGGCAATGTCTTGATGACAGCCTATACTTGTTGCTCATCGGTAAAGTGTATCCTAGAATTATCCAATTTTTGGATCATGTCATTCACGACCCTGAACTGTTCAACCATAGTGTGCTTGGGGTCCTTACAGTACATCTCAAACTTCAAGGTCATAGACCTAAGTCTGGTCATGGATGTACCGCCATGGTCGAGCCTTACCTGGTCCCACATGGACTTGGCAGTCTCGCACTTCTCATATTACCCAATAAGATCATCGTGCATTGTGCTTAACATAAGAAAGTGCGCACTATGATCTCTCTTAAACCAATTGTCGTAATCCTCTTTTTCTTGATGGTGACGGGCAGTAGTACCCACTTCAGGAGGTCTAGGTAATCTTGCTCATTAAGCAAGAACTTGGCCTTTCGATGCCACATGTCATAGTTGGTGCTATCCAACTTGTTACTTTGGTTAAGGTTAGCAACAACACTTTTCAAGGCCATCATTACAATGTGTAAGGGAGGAGATTTAGTATACATCCATAAATCCACAAATTTGTTCAAGAAACCCTAACTAAAATTAATGGTACCATTGCCCACACGATGAGACCAAAAACTTTGCTAAGCTGGTAATCAAATCTTATAATGTGTGAGTCTGGGGACGTATAACTTTAACTGATTTCGAACAAATGTAGGAGAAAAAACAAGAATCTCCTAACCACAGTTTAATGCGCCATACACACGGGTACACAAGGGACTCACACAACAGACCCAAATTTGGTACTTGAAGTGATATGACGAGTTGGTACAGGATTGTGATACGCAGCGCAGTAGCTCCCATTACATGGTTTGTCAAAAAATATTAAAAATACAATCGGCTCTTTACATACAAGATCCCTAGTACAAACTATCGGAGAGCACAACACTTTGTATCACTTTTATGTACTAACTCTAACGCACATCTATCCAAATAAAACACATCACTCAAAGTACCAAATCAATCCCATGAAGATATAAAAAATAGCAAAACACATGGTGTGCATGGGATGGGGTGTTTGACAGCGATACCTAATGGCAGCGTCAAACAAGTCTGTACCGCAATGGGGGGAATCAAATGTTTCTTTATTAACGAAATGACCTTGGGCGATCTCCAGTACATATGGGAAAAATATGGGACAATTTGGGACACCAACCTATCTCCCATTTTTCTCCCATGGATCTCACAAAACGATTTGTCACTAATGGGGGTCCACATGATATAAATAAAATACCCCCAAAAATGAAAAACCCTACAGGAGAGATCTCCAAAATTTGTTAGGGTCCACAAGAACAAATCACAAATACAAGACATGCTTCAATAAAGAAACCATATGAATAACATATCATGGACAAACCCCAATGCATGCATAACAAAAAATAAGGCATATGCATATAGTTATAACTAGCCAAAAACATAGCACATGCATTTTTGTTATAACAAAAAAGAAACCCCAAATAATGCATATATTTCCAAAATACCAATCATATATGCAATCTGATTTATAACACAAATAAAAAACAAACCAAATAAAACATTAGGTTTTTTTTTTTTAATTTCTTTTCCTCTTTCTTCTTCTTCTTTTTTTATTTTCCTTGGGTAGGCCACCATGCCAGCTGCTTGTGGCACACAGCTACAGCAACCACAGGCCACGGCCTACTGCTGCCGCTGCTGTGCACATAGGCACAATATGGGCAGAAGCCAAGAAAAAGACTTTTCAGAAGAAAAAAATGCTACATGACATCATCATAAATCATGAGTGCTCCATGACTTCATCATAAATCATGATTGCTATATGACATCATCATAAATCATGATAGCAATAAAAAAAAAACTTTTTTTTTCTTTCTTTCTTCCTCTTCCTCTTCAACTTTCTAACCATTGCAGCAGCCGTGCTTGGCCACTACCAAGCATGGGTGCTGCCCCTTTCATCGTTTTAAATTTTCTTTTTAAACCACCTATTGCTAGGAAAAAAAAAACAGCCACGGCCGATTGCAGTGGCCATGCTTGGCCACTGCCGAGCATGGCCACTGCCCACTCAACGCTTTTTTTTTTTAAATAAAAAAAACATGCATCCGGCTGTGGCACGCCTTACACATGGCAGCAACAGTAGCTGTGTGCTGTTGCCGTGCCATGAGCCAAGGTCCCTGCCAAGGAGGGTCGATCAAAAGGCGAAGGGAAAGAAGAAAAAAAAACTACGAAAAACAAGCCCTAATAGCTCTGATGCCACTGTTAGCATTCTAGCATTCCATTAATCACAAAGGTTTAGGGATTACCTGAACTAAATGGAATCGTAACGGAAGGAATGATCAAATGCGGCTTGCAGTTACGAGTAGATCACAATCACGAACAATCTCAAAGGTTTCTCTATGAAAAAGAACTCCACACCACAAAACCCTAGGCAACGAGAAACCCTAGGAAAAATGCAGAACTTGATAGAGAGGGAGAGAGTTTCTAATTGTGTTACTCACTTAGGGTTTGAGCCAAATAACATATTTATAGGCTAAACCCCTTGGGCGCCCACCACTAATCCAATTCAGAGCCCTTATGGATGTTTGTCAATGCAACTCATGTAGATCCTCATATGATCATTATTGTTCTATGCTACTTTAGTGCATTAACTCATAGGCTATGACAGCCCATTGGCCCTTATACCCTATTGACCTAGTTCATTAGCATGCATTGGAATGGTGGTGTTGAGCATTGATTTTACCCTATCTCAAGGTGGAATCTTTTCCCTAAGTTGTCTTTTCCAAATTTGAATTTTTCTTCATCGTAGTTAGATTTACTTTCATTGCTTGTTAGTTGCTTTCATTGTTAGTATCTTTTATTGCTTTCATTATCTTGTCTTTAGTTAGTGGTTAATGTTGATGGCTTGATGTTGATGTAAATAAACCTTCTTGGAAGGAGCTTTGTGATGAGCATCTCATGACCGTTGGATGAACTTTGCTTTTTTGGAATAGATGGCTTCTTCTCTTCTTAGTAAGTGGGAGAGGTGGGGGGTCAAACCCCCCCCCCCTACTACACTTTTTATCCTCTTTTTTGGTCTCTCCCATCTCCTTTTATCTTTTTGGTCTCTCCCATCCCTTTTTGGTTTCACCCATCTCTTCTTTTGTCTCTCCCATCTTTTTTCCTTTTTTGGTCTCTCCCATCTTTTTTCCCTTTCTTGGTCTCTCCCATCTCTTTTTCCCCTTTTTGGGTCTCTCCCATCTCCTTTTTGGTCTCTCCCATCCCTTTTTGGTCTTGTCCATCTCCGATCTTGGTCATGCCCATCCATCCTTGCGGTCTCGGTCACACCACCATGCCCACAATCTTACTCGATCTCATCTATTCGTTCACGTGTCCACTCGTTGGTGTGCCTGTATCATCGGTCGCTCGTGCCTGCATCGCCCATCGTCGGTCACCCGCACGCCTGTGCCATCACCCGAGTGCCTACGTCACCCATTGCTCGTCGCCCACGTGCCTCGCACCATTACCTATTGCCCGTCAACATCGCTCACGCCCGTGCACCTTGCATCTTTACCCATTGCCCGTCGCCCACACGGCTTTCAGGTATGGCCATGGCCAAATATTTTTTTTTTGGGGTACTGAAGGGACCTTATCTTTCTTTGCAGACATTCCTAACCTTTGGTCTTGGTTTATACTGTGTCGTCCACTTGATCTTCGCCACGATCTTTGGTCTCGGCCATGATCTTTTGTCTTGGCCACGATCTTTGGTCTCGGCCACGATCTGTAGTCTCCACTATGATCTTTGGTCTCCGCCACGATCTTTGGTCTTGCCATGATCTTTGGTCTCACCACGATCTTTGGTCTCGACTACGATCTTTGGACTCGGCCATGATCTTTGGTCTCAGTCACGATCTTTGGTCTCGGCCACAATCTTTGCTCTTGCCCATAATCTTTCAGTCTTACCCACGATCTTTGGTCTTGGCTCTGATCTTTGGTCTCAGCCACGATCTTTGGTCCCGGCCACGATCTTTGGTTTCGCCATGATCTTTGGTCTCGGCCACATCCTCTAGCCCGCGACCTCTCACCTACGACGTCTCCCCCAAGATCGTGACCTCTTCGCTCACCCGCGGCTAGGTCTCACCCTTCAGGTATGGCCACAGCCAATAATAATAACTTTTTTGTAAAAAGTTTGTATGGTTTAGTTTCTGAGATTCTCTCTTGGATGCTTGCTTATGCGTGCTGCAGTTCTCCTCCCTCTGGAGGTGTTTGATTTGGCATTGGGAACTTCACCTGAGTAAGTCCTCTCTACCTGTGTATGTCATGATTTACTATTGCATTGTCGCCTCATGTGGCCAAACGACCTTGGTGGCATTATCGCCTTATGGCCAACAGGCCTTGGTGGCATATCGCCTCATGGCCTATAGGCCTTAGCCGCATATTGCCTCGTGGCCAACAGGCCTTGGTGGCATATCACCTTATGGCCTACAGGCCATAGTGGCATATCGCCTCTTGGCCAACAGACCTAGTGGCATTATCACCTCATGGCCAACAAGCCTTGGTGGCATTATCGTCTCGTGGCCAACAAGCCCTGGTGGCATTATCACCTCGTGGCCTACAGGCCTTAGTGGCATATCGCCTTGTGGCCAATAGGTCGTGGTGGCATGTAGCCTTGTGGCCAATAGGCCTTGGTGGCATATCGCCTTGTGGCCTATTGGCCTTAGTGTTTAAACAAAATTGATTGGTACTAGAGAAATATAGCTAGGAACTTCAAAATCTTCAAAATCTTTAAAAAATCTTTGAAACATCATTCCCTACTAGTAAAACTTCTTCAGGTGCACAGAGTTCCAGGGTCGATCTATCTTCTTACCCCTAAAGTTTTCAATCGATATGGCCCTGGCCGTATCTGCTTCGAAATTATGTAGAGTCCTTCCCAATTTACAGACAACTTTCCTTCCTTCCTGGGCTGTGACACTCGAGTCCTTTTTAGAACTAGGTCTCCCTGGTGGAATGGCCTCTCGTTGACCCTTGCATTATAGTATTTGGCCGTTCGCTACAAGTATGCCATGTTCCTAAGTAGTGCCTTCTCGTAAACCTCGTCCAAGAAATTCAACTTTATCCTGAGTCCATCATCATATGTGTGTTTGTTGAAGTGTAAGACTCTGTGAGACATGGCTAAGACTTTAACTGGTGCCAGGGTCTCAGTACCGTGTGCAAGCCAGAATCAGCTCTCTCCTGTGGGGTCCTTACTGTTGTTTAGTACGCCCACAGGACATTAGGAAGGTCTTCGACCCACTTCCCTTTTGCTCCCTCTAACCTTCTCTTAATTCCCTCTTGCAGTGTTCTGTTTATCACCTCCACCCGACCATTGGCCTATGAGTAAGCCATGGAGACAGGCCAATAGTCAATGTTGTATGACTGGCAAAAATCCTTGAACTTGGGATTATTGAATTGTTTCCCATTGTCCGTGACGATGATCTTCGGCACCCCGAACCTGTAGATTACCTTGTCTCAAATGAATTTCTCCATCTCTTTCTCCGTTATCTTTGCTAATGGCTCAGCTTCGACCCACTTGGTGAAGTAATCAATGGTGACCACCAAGTACTTTCTATTCCCGGACACCAGGGTGAAGTTGTCAAGGATGTCCATGCTCCACATGGCGAACGGTATGGGGTTAATGATGGAGGTCAACTTGGTGGCTGGCTGGTGTGGCACTGGGGTGAACAATTGACATTGCTCGCAGGCTCTGATGTACTCTATGGTTTCCTCCTGCATCTGTAGCCAATAGAATCCTTGGCGGAGGACATTATAGGCTAGTGCTCACCCACCCATGTGACTTCCGCATATTCCTTCATGAACCTCCGCTAAGGCATATTTGGCTCCCTTGGGTCCTAGGCACCTGAGCAGTGGTGTTGTAACTACTGTCTTGTATAGTACATCAACGATGACAGTGTACTTCACTGCCAGCATCCTAACTTTCCTAGCTGACCTTGTCTTCTGGCAGTATATCATTTTGTAGGTAATTGGCAATGGGGTCCATCCAGCTTGGCCCCTTCTCGATCTCGTTAACTTGTTTCTCCTGATACGTCGGCTCATGAAGTATCTCAACGTATAGGGCACTAGCCAAGTTTCGAAGCTCATCATTTACTAACCTTGATAAGGCGTCTGCTATAGTGTTCTCGATCCTTGGGACTCAAACCATCTCGAACTTCACAAACTCTGCAATCAACTCTCGAGCACGTGTCAAGTATCCTGCCATATGTTCATCGTTCGCTTCGTACTCCCCATTCACCTGATTTACTACGAGTTGGGAGTCACTTCGGATGGTTAGGTGAGTGACCTAGATGGCTTTGGCCACTCGCAGTCCAGCAAGTAGTGCCTCGTATTCTACCTCATTGTTAGAGGCCTAGAAGGTGAATCGGAGGGCGTACTAAATCTGAAAACCTTCGGGGCTGCTGAGTATGAACCCAGCCCCGCTCCCTATCGTGTTACTCAAACCGTCCATGAATATCTCCCACGATCCTCGATCACACTCCTCAGGTTTCATCTCTTTTGGCTCGACCTCTGATAGGGTGCACTCGGCGACAAAGTCCACTAGGGCCTGACCTTTGATGGTCGTCTGTGTCACACCCCCATTTCCGAGTAGGAATAAAGTACAGTTAAAGGGGTGACTAGGATGACATGCGTCATCCCTTTTTGCTACCAGGAACACTGACATAGTGTCCCAATCCACAGTCAATAATCAATGTAAAGCATAGTAATTACAAATGCGAAGATAAAGGGAAATTCTATTTTAAAATAGATTAACTACGAACGAAAGCGTTTAAATAGCAGTTACAATATGTTCAACTGCCTAATTGATACAAATAATGTTTGGTACTGTTTATCGACTGACCATGACGTAACTACTCAAAAATATGTAAAACAATGAATGTTTATACATAGCCCAAGGCCCAAAATAAACAAAAGAGGGATCAATCCCAAGTGTCAGTATGGTCCAGAAGAGCGATCATCGCAAGGACAACCCTCGCCGTGTTCCTTAAACATAGCCTCAGGCTCCTCGACATTGATATCATCGTACTCAGAAGGCTGGGTGTCATGCCCCCATCCCGATGAAAGATATTTTACAATAATAAGGGTGACTGGGATGACAAATGTCATCAGAATACCTACCAGGATCATACATATAGTGTCCCAAGCCATAGTCCACCCAGTTATCAAATCATGATAACATTAGAGGACGTGTTCAATGGAATAAATCATCAAATTACAGAGTTAGCGGAAGCTAAATTCATTTAAATCATATAAATATAGAGCATCGGTTCTCTAATGATAGCACATACTACAGCCGCAATATTCCATAACCATCCATTTATCTCCGTATATTTACGCATAAATTTTATACATGAATGAAGATGAATATAGAACTAAATAATAAAATCACACCACTAGGGCACCATCCTTGGGTGTACATCGACATCCAAGTCCCATCCACCGGCTCTGCTTGATTCGTATCCATAGGTGCTCATCAAGAGGTTTCTTGCAAATCAACTAAAAAAGGGGTTGTGCAACAGGCTTAGCTCCACAAGTTAGTGAGAGAGCAAAGGGGAATGCACATACACTCAAACACGCAATTTCAAACAATTCATGATGCGTTAAATGTTAGATTCATTTTCCACCTAACACACAAATTCTAAGTCAAGTGCATGCTACTGTGATAACTCGGGAGACACTGTGGGTCACTTAACTTATTGCCACAATAAAACCTCAGTTATCACAAGGGAACCTGTGTTGGTAGAAGCCATCAGACCACCTAGTGGCAAACCCCGATAGCCATCACTATCCTTGACCTAGCCTCTCTCCCCCACAGGCAACAGCTGCTCAAACTGTCCAACGCATAAACCCCTGTTGGTAAGGGTCGTAGCATAAGGGAGCAAGAATCCTAATCACAGATATACTATATGCAAGTCCTATCATCCCGAGAGGTATTCTGGGTACATCAACGTCCCATTCCATCTAGTTCCCGGAAACCAGCACGGTACAATGCATACAGATCAGGATGACAAATAACAAGTTTTATAATTAATTTTAGGGTTCCAATACAGGTACACCCGACACCGTGACCCGATACCATAATGAGAATATTATCACATTAATTCATAGCAGTTCACATTTGAGATAATTAATGCAACACACAAAATGCTTATAATTCATATAATAGCATGATAATAATTGCTTAATATATATATATATCCAAGCCCAAACAATCACCCAAAACCCACTCACCAAACTCGGGTGTCACCCGACGTGGTTGACATGAATCTCACCGATGCACCTTCTATCCATCGAGTTGGTTAGCCTATGAATGCAAGAGCAAACATCAAAAGATTTAAAGAGGGGTCCTATGTTACGCCCCCAAAGTTAAAATTAAGTTTCAACCAAGATAGCACGGATGGAAGGAACAGGGTGAGTCCGTCCTTGACTTCGTTTAGGCCAACAGGTCAAAACACGAGGGACGGATCCACGGATGGAACTTCCACCTGGATCCATTCCTGCATCCATTCGAATCTTGAGATATACCCGAGAGCGAATGAAACTACGGATGGAAGTGCCTTTTGAATCCGTCCCTGCATTCGTTCGAATAAGTCATTTGGATACATTGGACACACTGACGGATGGAACCACGATGGTGACTCCGTTCGTGTGTCTGTCGGAGTTCTTTTCTAAGATTTCTTGGGGTTTTTCTGCAATCTTAGAACCTAGAGTTCACATGGCACTCAAGGTCATGGAGGGGGTGTCCTAGGTCTCCCAAGGGTCACTAGAACCTTGGCTTACCTCATGGATCCAGGATCACATAAGGATTTGGCTCCATTTGGTCCAAGGGTAGGGTCTGGTGGTTTACAACCAACGGATCAGCAACAACGACTACAAGGCAATTGATAGAAAGCCTTCACTAAGCCTTGGTCTTCACCATTAGAGCCCCATGTAAGGGTTAAGCCTCACCTTGAGTTCCAAATGGAACCCTAGGTTAGCTCAAGCTCAAGGAATCTACTTCAAATCAAGAATGGGAATGGAAAAGAGGGATGTACCAAGAGTTAGGACATACGTTGGTGAGTGGAGCTCCAATCCCAGCCCTAGCCAGCCTTGAAGATCCACCTCCTCCTTTCTCCTTCTCCCCTTTTTCTTCTTTTCTTCAAGCCATGATCGAGTAACAAGGGGATGGAAGGTAGGGCAGCCAAATCCCTTTGGCATGCCTTCCATCTTCTTCCCTTCCCCTCTTATTCCTCTTCCTTCTTCTTCTTCTTCTTCTTCCTTGTCTCTTCTCTTCCATGGTTTGGCTTGGAGGGGGAGAGATGGGGGAATATGAGGCTAAGCCTTATCTTTTAAGGACTAAAAGAGGCGTTAGGGCCTATTTGCCTAAGTATTTCTTAGACATAAAGTAGCCTTTTAAATTTAAATGAACCTTAGGGCCTATTTGGCCAAGGTCACCTCCTAATTAGCCTATTTAGTTAGGACATTTTTGGGTCTACCCTAGGTCTTATAAGGGACACATTAAATCTAGGGCTTGTTTGGTTCAAGCTATGTAGAAGAATCTATTAGTCATTTAGATTAAGTCTTGCGGGCCCATCTTCATGGCCCAACTAACACATTGAAGGTAAGGGCGGGGTCCATCTTGTCCGAAGATCTAATTATGGTGTTGGGGACATGGGGACGTGGGTCCACACGAAAATACTTCAAAAGGGCAAGTTTAATAATTAGTTCTGGGGTTTTGGTACCGGTACACCCAACACCGTGACCCGATACCATAATGAAAATATTATCACATCAATTCATAGCAGTTCACATTTGAGATAATTAATGCAATGCACAAAATGCTTATAATTCATATAATAGCATGATAATGATTGCTTAATATATATATATTTATACATATCCAAACCCAAAAAAATCACCCAAAACCCACTCATCGAACTTGGGTGTTGCCTGGTGTGGTTGACATAAATCTCACCAGTGCACCTTCTATCCATCGAGTTGGGTAGCCTATGAATGCAAGAGCAAACGTCAAAATATGTACAGAGGGGTCCTATGTTATGCCCCCAAAGTTAAAATTAAGTTTCAACCATGACAGCACAAACAAATCCACGAACGGAACTAGTCGAATGAGTCTGTTCATGACTCCGTTGCTGCTATCAGGGCCCAAACCTTACGGAAAGTTGTGAGGCTTTGACCCATACTTTCAGGGCTTCGAGGGGATACGTATAATGGAATTTTAAAGTTCAAGGTCGCAGGTATTGATCATTGCCACTGCGGCATTACCTGTTGGTAAAAGTCTAATTTGACCCAGGGTACTAGGACGTATTTCAGGTGCGGGTGTAACATTCCCCCAACCTTATAAAAAATTTTGTCCCCAAAATTTGACACATTTAAAGGTCTCAATAGGTGAGGACTGTTAAATAACAACACCTTTAGTGACCCACTACACTGGCTAAGTCAGGGGATCCGATCAAGGTGGGGCAGTGCCTATCTGACATGGTAAGTCAGGACTTGCAATTCCTCTTTCCTATAGAGTCGCCTTACCACAGGGGGTGTGGTTCACAGTAACCCGGGGCTCAATTGGGTTAAGGGTCGATGATTAAATATATCAAGAAACATAGGGCCAAAAACACTATGTTAAGTTATAAAGAACAATAGGTACCCTTGACCTTCTAGATCAGGTCGGTATTACACTTTGGTCATCCTTGAGTTACAGGATTTAACCTTATCTAGTCCCTAACATAGGGTTCATATTTGAATGCTTTCACTTCGGGTTATTTCATTATCTAACCCAACTTTAGAATGATTTGAATATTGATGGAATCTCCTATTATTTACTCCCAGTATAGAGGGAACGCATTTGGTGATCCATTACCCCATTCATATCTGTTGTTGGAGAAGGTCTTGTTACATCCTTTAGTTTCAGCCTTCACCACCTCATAATTTACATCTTGGTCAATCAATCAGAGAAAGTGTACAATGGTCCTCTCTAACAATCTTTTACTAGTTTCTGTCCAAGTCATCTCTTTTAAGCAGGTCTTAATTATTAACCAACCTGAGATCTACCGGCTCCCAGCCAATTTCATTGACCACTAACCCACAATTAACTTTACTAAGGTTGGGACTCAAACTAGCTAACATAGTAAGGTCAAGGCCAGGTCACATTTGTAGTGCAGGATAAATATTGTAGCCACACAAATCTAAGATTTAAGGGATATATTTATTTTATTTTAAATTCACACATTTATATAAGTATGAGTTCAATAAATATGTTCAGAGTTCAATAAATATGTTCATATCCCTAAGAATGTATCCACCGTCAAGGTTAATTCACAAGGGTAGGCAAGTCTTAGGTACGGTATACTAAGTCATTTCGAAAGTCTAAACACGACTTGAGATTCCATCTATGAGTCCAAATAAAAGTTTGGATGAACCAAGCAAAATTCCAAATAGAGTTGTCACTAGCCTGTGAGGTGTCACGAATGACCTTCATTTATATAAGGTCTCTATTGATCACTTAAACTAAGCTATTTAAAACTAGCCTATTATTTCTTTTCCTCTTGTCTGACTACGAGTTTGGATTATATACATCCCATTAAAGGTTTCTACACCGCATAGGTTTAGGCTTCTTAACAATGTTTTGGTTCATTTGATCATGAAGCTTAAGGATTCTCACCCCCAAGACACTCATTCCTCTTTTAAGTAGGGTAAAAGCCATAGCTCTATTACTATTTATCGTCATTGTCCGCTGGCCGGCCCGGCTATTGTAGGCCCTAATATTTAGACCCCATAGCCTACAATTAGATCAAGCAATAACCACGAATGGGCCAAACAACATGGGTGTAAAACTAGGGTATAGGCACATAATCATCACTTATAAGTGTGGCCAAAAGGTCTCAAAAATTTGGGCTTAAAATCCTAAAAGAAAATGGACGGACTCACAGACGGAATTAATGTTGTGAGTCCGTTCGTGGCTCCATTACAAAATAGGTAGGATAGATTAACGGACGGATTATGTAACGTGAATCCATTCGTTCATCCGTTCTTAGAAAGCTTGGTTTGGTAAAAATACCGAGACAAACAGAACTACAGACGGACTCACGATGATGGATCCGTTCAATGTTCCGTGCAGTTCTAGAAACAAAAATTTTCAATTTTGTGCTGGGCGGATTCACGGACAGAATCATAATGGCGGATCCGTTCGTGCGTCCGTTCGCAAAATTTTATAAAAACAGCCACGAGTTTTTCAAACTCATTTTGGTTCCAAAAGGGAAGAACACAACCGTAGGGCAAAAGCTCTCCAAAGGACATTCGTTCGAATTTTCCTTGCCCCTCCTTGGTGATTTTGGTGAGCTAAGACCCTAAGATCGATCTCATCCAACTTAAGGTAAGGTTCTCTCCCTGTTTCTCCCTTCCTTTCCCTGATTTCCTCTAATTTCTTCCCTAAGGTTTTTTTTTTCCCGGTCGTGACTACTTTTTTCTCATTCTTCTTCCTTTCTTCAAAGGGCATGATCATTTCAAGTTTGTGATTGTATTTGCTTTAAGTTGCAATTTCATAGCCATGTATCATCAAAACCATGCCAAAATCGATTAAATCAAGCCGTAATCGATTAATGATACTATGCTTGTGAATTTTTGTATACATAATGTGTCTTGATTGAGTTAAAAGACTTTCCAAGGATTTTCGAGATTATGTGTCAAGTTTGCCATGCCTAGTTGAACTATTTTAATTGTTTCTAGGTAATGGTTGGGATAAAATTCTCAAATCCTCACTACTTTGGGAAAAACCTCAAAGGCATGATTAATCCATCAAATGCCCTAAAATTTCATAGAAAATACTTCCATTGACACATCCTCAAGCATCCATATTGAATTTGAAACTCATCCCTTACCCTTTTACTCTATCATAATCCATCTTTGTCTCTTGTTGGGGTCTTTCATTTAATCACTTGCTTGTTTAATATTGATTGGGGATGTAAGGTAGTCAAGAGCAGAAGTTGTTCATATTAATCTCATCCATTCATGCTTAAGCCCTAGGGATTTTATATGGACTTTATATACATACAAATCTTGTCTCTTTTCCCTAAATTAATCATATTTCCAATGGTAATCATGTCTTATTTTCTCATTGTGTAATCCTTCTCATCCAATAATTTCCATACCACATAGGCATTTGCATCTATAATTTTACTCACCAATCATATCTTATTTATTCCAATTTGGCTCATTTATTGTTGTTTTGGGTGGTCTTTTGTGTGTAGGAAATACCCATGGCTCCTCGAAAGTGAAATGAGTTAGCCATAGTGCCCGCTCCCCCTATCACCTACAATGTGGGGAGGTGAGGGAATTTTCTGAGGGCACCTTCATGACAGGAAGATTTTGGTGGAGAGAGATATGGTGGTGGAGGAATTGCTTGCCTTTAAGGTGGGCATCGGATTTGGAAGGCTGAAGTGGAGTAGCATGTTGACTCACCCCGCTTTTTACTATCCCACACTGGTTAGGGAGTTTTATTCTAATTTGGTGCTAGTCAAAGAAGATGGAGAGGGTGTCAGACTAACCTCATTTGTGAAGGGGGTCACAATTGCATTCAATGAGGTCGAGTTAGGGACACTTGTAGACATTTCTGCAGCAGGAGTTAGGGTTTTTTTTGCACCAGGCAACGATCTTAATAGATGTTTGTCCGCTGCAGACAGTCATAAATTATTCAGGGCACTCACCAATAACAAGTCCGATGAAAATGATGATCTTATAAGGTTTCTCCCTTCTCAGTGGGTTCTTACCTTTATTGCCAAGACCAACTTGGCTCCCTCTAAAGGACACATCACTCAACCTCCTTTAATGGCAGCAGCATTGGTGTACTCCCTTTACATTGGTCAGCAGATATGCCTTCCATATGTGATCATTCAGCACATGGCCTATATGGTGGCAAATCCTCACTGCAAGAACACCTAGCCATATGGTAGATTGCTTACTCGGATCTTCCTACACTTTGGGATAGACTTCGATCATGAACCCAAAGAAACAAGCTCCGAGGGGCCTTTTCGGTTTAATGCCATACAGAGGATGGGGTTGTACTGTAACTACGACAGTTCTGGGGAGTCGGTCAGATATGGTGAGGGTGGAGGGTCCCGAGAGATCGATGAGGAGGGTGATGACATTGAGTTCATGGGATCCGGGCCACATGCTGTAGGGACTTCTAGTGCTCGAGAGGTAGGTGGGAGTGATGTTCTGTTGGCCATCAGGCGGATGAACCTGAGAATGATGGAGGGTTTTGAAGATGTCAAGAAGCAGTTCTCTTCTCAGGGTTGGCGTCTCAAGAGGTTGGAGAAGAAATTGAACGACATCAACACCTTCCTCTTCTATGGTGATAGTGAGAGAACTGATGACAGCGATGGAATGGAAGACTAGCCCACTTCTCTCCCAGATATTTGAAGTTGTTTTACTCTGACTTTTCTTTACTTGTCTTTGAATGGATGTTTTTGGAACTATTTTCTTTTAGTTTTCTTTGTCTCTTTTTTTTTTTTTTGATCAGTTGGTTTCAAGAGCTTGGTGGTGGAAATGTATATTTTGGGTTAGGATGGATGGAATTAACTCCAAGGGAGGGATCAGAACAATTTAACAATTGGATTTGGTTCTATATATATATATATATACTTATTTCCCTCATTTGGCTCATTTTTTATAATTGTGGGTTATTATATTTGATTGACTATTGATCACTCGCTTAGGACCTAACATAACATCATCACGGTTATCACTTAGCAACTTATGTTTCAAGTCCTAAATTACATACTTGCCTATTATCTTCTATGTTCTCAATTTCATCATAATTAGTTTTCTCCTATGTCTGCAAACAATCATTTATGCTCTTGAGGCTTTTAATTTAGAATCTAATTGTGGAGAGTAAATCAAGAGGTTACACCCGACTGTGGTTAGTGCAGAGCATCATTGGTCTGATACCACTCTATCATGCCTCCATCCTGATGAAAGATATTTTACAATAAAGGGGGTGACTAGAACGACAGGTGTCATCTCAATACCTACCAGAATCACAGATATAGTGTTCCGAGCCATAGTCCACCCAAGTATCAAATCATGATAACATCAGAGGACATATCCAATGGAATAAATCGTCCAATTACAGAGTTAGCGGAAGCAAAATTCATTTAAATCATATAAATATAGAGCATTAGTTCTCTAATGATAACACATACTACAATCACAATATCCCATAACCATCCATTTATCTTCGTATATTTACACAGAAAGTTTATACATGAATGAAGATGAATATAGAAATAAAATAATCAAATCACTCCACTAGGGCACCATCCTTGGGTGCACATCGACATCCAAGTCCCATCCACTGGCTCCGCTTTCGTATCCATAGGTGCTCAATAAGAGGTTTCCTACGAATCAACTAAAAAGGGGGTTGCGCAATGGGGTTAGCTCCACAAACTAGTGAGAGAGTAAAAGGAAATGCACATACACACAAACACGTAATTTGCATATACACACAAACACACAATTTCAAACAATTCATGATGCATGTAACTGTTAGATTTATTTTCCACCTAACACACAAATTCTAAGTCAAGTGTATGCTACTATGATAACTCGGGAGACACTGTGGGTCAGTTAACTTATCACCGCAATGAAACATCAGTTATCACAAGGAAGCCTATGCTAGTAGAAGCCATCAGACCACCCAGTGGTAGAACCTGAAAGCCATCACTACCCCTAACCTGACCTCTCTCCCCCACAGACAACAGGTGCTCAGACTATCCAACACATAAACCCCTATTGGTAAGGGTCGTAGCATAAGGGAGCAAGAATCCTAACCATAGATATACTACATGCAAGTCCTATCATCTCAAGAGGTATTACGGGTGCATCAACGTCCCATTCCATCTACCCAAAAACCAGCACGACACGGTACATACAGATCAGGATGACAGATAACAAGTTTCATAATTAATTTTGGGATTCCGGTACCGATACACGCGGCACCGTGACCCGATACCATAATAAGAATATTATCACATCAATTTATAATAGTTCACATTTGAGATAATTAATGCAATGCATAAAATGCTTATAATTCATATAATAACATGATAATGATTGCTGAATATATATCCAAGCCCAAACAAATCACCCAAAACCCACTTACCGAACTCGGGTGTCACCTACCATGGTTGACATGAATCTCACCGGTGCACCTTCTATCCATCGAGTTGGGTAGCCTATGAATGCAAGAGCAAACGTTAAAAGCTATAAAACGGGGTCCTATGTTATGCCCCCAGGGTTAAAATTAAGTTTCAACCAAGATAGCACGGATGGAAGCAACAGGATGAGTCTGTCCCTGACTCTATTCAGGCCAAAAGGCCAAAACACGAGGGACGGATCCACAGACAGAACTTCCACCTGGATCCATTCCTGCATCCGTTTGAATCCTTAGACATACCCAACAACGAATGGAACTACGGATGAAAGTGCCTTATGAATCCATCCTTGCATCCATTCAAATAAGTCACTGGGATACAATGGAAAGAATGGCGGACGGAACCACGATGGTGACTCTGTTCGTGCGTCCGTTAGAGTTCTTTTCTGAGATTTCTTGGGGTTTTCCCTCCAGCTTTGAACCTAGAGTTCACATGACACTCAGGGTCATGGAGGGGTGTCCTAGGTCTCCCTAGGGTCATTAGAACCTAGGGTTACCTCATGGATCCATGATCACATAAGGATTTGGCTCCATTTGGTCCAAGGGTAGGGTTTGATGGTTTAAAACCAAGGGATCAGCAACAATGGCTACAAGGCAAGTGATAGAAAGCCTTCGCTAAGGCTTGGTCTTCACCATTAGAACCCCATTTAATGGCTAAACCTCACCTTAAGTCCCAAATGGAACCCTAGGTTAGCTCAAGCTTAAGGAATCTACTTTAAATCAAGAATGGGAATGGAAAAGAGGGATGTACCAAGTGTTAGGACAAACCTTGGTGAGTGGAGCTCCAATCCTAGCCCTAGCCAGCCTTGAAGATCTACCTCCTCCTTTCTCCTTCTCCCCTTTTTCTTCTTTTTTTCAAGCCATGATCAAACAATAGGGGGATGGAAGGTAGGGCCGCCAAACCCCCTTGGCATGCCTTCCTTCTTCTTCCCTTTCCCTCTCATTCCTCTTCCTACTTCTTCTTCTTCTTCTTCCTTGTCTCTTCTCCTTCACGGTTTGGCTTGGATTGGGAGAGATGGGGGAATATGAGGCTAAGCCTTATCTTTTAAGGACTAAAAGAGGCCGTAGGGCTTGTTTGCATAAGTGTCTCTAAGATATCAAAGTCTTTTAGATTTAAATGAACCTTAGGGCCTGTTTGGCAAAGGTCACCTCCTAATTAGTCTATTTAGTTATGACATGTTTGAGTCTATCGTAGGTCTTATAAGGGACACATTAAATTTAGGGCTTGTTTGGTTCATGCTAAGTAGAAGAATCTAGTAGCTAGGTACCAGCATGGTAAGGCGCATACAGATCAAGATGACAGTTAACAAGTCTCATAATTAATTCTGGGGTCCCGGTACTGGTACACCCGGCACCGTGACTTGATACCATAATGAGAATATTATCACATCACACTAGTAGCCGTTCACAATCAAGATTAGTAATGCAATGCACAAGATTCTTTTAATCATATAATAGCATGATAATGATTGCTTAATAGATATTCAAGCCCAAACAAATCACCCAGAACCCACTCACCTAATTCGGGTATCACCCGACGTGGTTGACATGAATCTCACCAGTGCACCTTCTATCCATCGAGTTGGGTAGCCTCAGAATGCAAAAGCAAACTTCAAAAGATGTATAGAGGGGTCCTATGTTATGCCCCCAAAGTTAAAATTGAGTTTCAACCAAGACTGCATGGACAAACTCACAAACAGAAGCAACAAGATGTGTCCATCCCTGACTCCATTCAAGCCAACAAGTCAAAACACGAGGGACGGATCCACAGATGAAACTTCCACCTGGATCCATTCCTACATCCATTTGAACCCTGAGACCTGCCCGGAATGGAACTATTGATGGAACCTCTTCATGAATCCGTCCCAGCATCCGTTCAGTCCCTAAGACATTCCCGAGAGGGAACGGAACCACGGACGAAGGCAATATAGTAAATCTGTTCCTGCATCCGTTCGAACCAGCTACCAGAATACACTGGATGGACTTACGGACGGAACCAAGACGGTGACTCCGCTCGTGCATCCCTCGGATTTCTTTCCAATATTTCTTAAGGTTTTCTCCTCTATCTTGGAACCTGGAGTTCACATGGCACTCAGGGTCATGGAGGGGTGTCCTAGGTCTCCCTAGGGTCACTTGAACCTAGGCTTACCTCTTGGATCTAAGATATATGGATCTAAATCCTATTTTGGTCCAACATAAGGTTTGGGGTTTGAAAACTAGGGAATCAGCAACAATGGCTGCACAGTGGTTAATAGGAGCCTTCAATAGAGCTTGGTCTTCACTATTAGAGCTTCATTCAAGGACTAAGCCTCACCTTGAGTCCCAAATGGAACACTAGGTTAGCTCAAACTCAACAAAACTTCTCAAATTAAGAGTGTAAATGGAGAAGAGGGAGGTACCAAGGGTTAGAGCATACCTTGGTGAGTGAAGCTCCAATCCCAGCCCTAGCCAGCCTTAAAGATCCACCTCCTCCTTTCCTCCTCTTTCCTTTTTCTTCTTTTCTTTAATCCTTGTCTGGACAGCAAGAGGAGGAGAGGTAGGGCAGCCAAACCTCTTTGGCATGCCCTCTATCTTCTTCCTTTTCCCTCCCATTCCTCTTCCTACTTCTTCTTCTTCTTCTTCCTTACCCTTTCTCCTACATAGTTTGGCTTGGAGGGGGGGAGATGGGAGAATATGGGGCTAAGTCCTATCTTTTACGGACCAAAAGAGGCCTTAGGGCTTGTTTGCCTAAGTGTACCTAAGACTAAGGATGGTCTTTTAGGTTTAAATGCGCCTTAGGGCCTGTTTGGCTAGGGTTTCACAAACCCTAATTAGTCTATTTAGTTAGAACATGTTTGGGTCTGCCCTAGGTCCTATAAGGACACATTAGTTCTAGGGCTTGTTTGGTTTAAGCTAAGTAGATGAATCCATTATTTATTTAAATTAAGTCTTGTGGGCCAACCTTCATGGTCCAACTAACCAATTAAAGGTAAGCATGGTAGTCCATCTTATCCGAAGGTCTAGTTATGCTGTTCGGGACACGAGGACGTGGGTCCCACACAAAAATACTTTAAAAGGGCAAGAAATAGTACGGATAGATCCACGAACGGAACTAGTCTAGTGAGTCCGTCCGTGACTCCGTTGCTGCTGTTAGGGCCCAAACCTCAAGGAAAGTGCAAGTTGACCTGTACTTTCAGGGCTTCGAGGGGACACTTATAATAGAATTTAAGGTTCAAGGTCATAGGTGTTGACCATTACCATCGTGGCATTACCCGTTAGTAAAAGTCTGATTTGACCTGAGGTATTAGGATATATTTCAGGTGTGGGTGTAACATTCCCCCAACCTTATAAAAATTTCGTCCCCAAAATTTGATGTGTCTAAATGTCTCAACGAGTGAGGACTGTTAAATAACAACACCTCTAATCATCCACTACACGGGTTATCTTATTCATTCCAGTTTGGCACAATTATTGTTGTCTTTTTAGTGGTCTCTTGTGTGTAGGAATTATCTATAGCTCCTCGAAGGCATAGTGATTTAGCCATTGTGCAAGGCCCCCCTTTTGCCTTCAATATGGGGAGGTTTATATCAGCGGAGATCAAGGGAATTTATCGAGAGCACCTCCATAACAGAAATTTTTTGGTGGAGAGGGATATGGTAAAGGAGGAATTGATTGCCTTCAAGGTGGGCATTAGATTTGGCAAGCTAAAGTGGAGCAGTATGCTGACTCATTTAGACTTCTACTATCCCACATTGGTTAGGGAGTTTTATGCCGACTTGGTACTAGTCAAGGAAGATGGAGAAGGTGTTAGGTTGACCTCATTTGTGAAGGGGGTCACTATTGCCTTCAATAAAGTAGAGTTAGGGATACTCTTGTATATTTCTACAGAAGGGGATAGGGTCTTTTATGCCCCAGGCAGCGATCCTAAGAGATGTTTGTCCCTTGTAAACAGTCAGAAGTTGTTCAGGGCACTCACCAATAACAAGTCCGATGAAAATGAAAATCTTTCAAGTTTTCCCCTCTCTCAGTAGGTTCTCACTTTTATTGCCAAGACCAACTTGGCTCCCTCTAAAGGACACAACACCCAGCCTCCTTTAATAGCAACAACATTGGCTTACTTTCTTTATACTAGTCAGCAAACATGCCTTCTTTATGTGATTATTCAGCACATGACCCATACGGTGGCCAATCCTCGCCACAAGAACACCTTGCCATATGGTAGAGTGCTCACCCAGATTTTCCTGTACTTTGGGATAGATCTCGATCATGAACCCAAGGAAACAAGCTCTGAAGGGCTGTTTAGGTTTAATGCCATACAGAGGATAGTGTTGTATTGTGAGTATTACAGCTCTGGGGAGCCAGTCAGATGTGGGGAGGAGGGGAACCCCAAGAGATTGATGATGAGGATGAGGATGAGGATGTATCCAGGCCGTATTCTACAAGGGCTTCTAGTGCCAGAGATGGAGGTAGAGGTGATGTTCTTTTGGCCATCAGGCTGATAAACTAGAGGATGATGGAGGGTTTTGAAGAAGTTAAGAAGCAGTTCTCTTCTCAAGGTCAGCGTCTCGAGAGAATGGAGAAGGAATTGAATGACATCAACCCCTTTCTCTGTTATAGTGGTAGTGGGAGGACTGATGATCGTGACGGCATGGAGGACTAGCCTACTTCTCTCTCAAAATTAAAGTTGTCTTTGATTTGAACTTTTCTTTACTTTCCTTAGATCGGATGCTGTTGGAACTCTTGACAGTTGGATTTTGTTCTATATATATATATATATATATATATATATATATATATATATATATATGTTTATATATTTACCTATTTCCCTTACTTGGATCATCTTTGATTATTGTGGGTTGTTATCGTAATTGTCCATATATTACTCTCTTAGGGCCTATAATGTAACATAATGGTTATCGCTCAACAACCTATACTCCAAGTCCTAGATTCCATATCTGTTATCTTTTAAGTTCCCAATTGCACCACAATCAGTCTTCTCCTATATCTGCATACACTTATTTATGCTCTTGAGGCTTTTAAATTAGAGTCCTAATTGTAGAGAGTAAATCAAGAGGTTACGCCAGACTGTGGTCGGTGCAGAGCATCATGCTTTGATACCACTCTGCCATGCCCCTATCTCGATAAAAGATGTTTTACAAGAAAAGGGGGGTGATTAGGATGATAGGTGTCATCCCAATACTACTAGGATCACAGATACAACATCCCGAGCCACAATCTACCCATTTATCAATGCATAATAATGTCAGGGAACGTACCCAATGGAATAAATCATTCCAATTACAGAGTTAGCGAAAGCAAAATTCATTTAAATCGTATAAATATAAAGCATCGGTTCTCTAATGATAACACATAATATAGTTACAATACCCCATATCCATCTGGTATATTCCATACATTATACGTAAAGTTTATACATGAATGAAGATGAATACAGAAATAAATAATTAGATCACACCACAAGGGCACCATTCTTGGGTGTACATCAACGCCCAAGTCCAAGCCACCGGCTCCACTTCATTCGCATCCATAGGTGCTCATCAAAAGATTACCTGCATATCAACTAAAAGAGGTTGCACAAGGGGGTTAGCTCCACAAGCTAGTAAGAGAGCAAAGGGGAATGCACAAACATACAATTTCAAACAATTCATGATGCATGTAAATGTTAGATTCATTTTCCACCTAGCACACAAATTGTAAGTCAAGTGTATGCTACTGTGATAACTCAAGAGACACTGTGGGTCACTTAACTTATCGCCACAATGAAACCTCAATTATCACGAGGGAGTCTACGCCAGTAGAAGCCATCAGACTACCCAGTGACAAACCCCGATAGCCATCACTACCCCAAACCAGGCCTCTCTCCCGCATAGGCAACAGGTGCTCAGACTATCCAATACATAAACCCCTGTTGGCTAGGGTCGTAGCATAAGGGAACAAGAATCCTAGCCACAGATATACTACATGCAAGTCCTATCATCCCAAGAGGTATTCTGGGTGCATCAACGTCTCATTCCATCTAGTACCTGGGTACCAGCACGGCACGGCACAGGGCATACAGATCAAGATGACAATTAACAAGTTTTTTAATTAATTCTGGGGTCCTGGTATCGGTACACTCAGCACCGTGATCCGATACCATAATGAAAATATTATCACATCACATTAGTAACCGTTCACAATCAAGATCAGTAATGCAATGCACAAGATGCTTATACTCATATAATAGCATGCTAATGATTGCTTAATAGATATTCAAGCCCAAACAAATCAGCCAGAACCCACTCACCTAACTTGGGTATCACCCGACATGGTTGACATGAATCTCACCTATGCACCTTCTATCCATCGAGTTGGGTAGCCTAAGAATGCAAAAGCAAAAGGCAAAAGATGTATAGAGGGGTCCCATGTTATGCTCCCAAAATTAAAATTGAGTTTCAATCCCGATCCCTGACTCCGTTTAAGCCAGCAGGTCAAAACACGAGGGATAGATCCATGGATGGAACTTCCACTGGATCCATTTCTGCATCCGTTCAAACCCAGAGACCTACCCGAGAGTGAATAGAACTACGGACGAAACCTCTTCATAAATCTATCCCTACATCCGTGCGGTCCTTGAGACATTCCAGAGAGGGGACGAAACCACGGTCGGAGGCAAGAGAGTAAATCCGTTCCTGCATCCGTTCAAACCAGCTACCAGAATACACTGGACGAACCTATGGATGGAACCATGATGGTGACTCCGTTCGTGCATCCACGGAGTTCTTTCCAAGATTTCTTAAGGTTTTCTCCTCTATCTTGAAATTTGGAGTTCACATGGCACTCGGGGTCATGGAGGGGTGTCCTAGGTCTCCCCCTAGGGTCACTAGAACCTAGGCTTACCTCTTGGATCTAAGATCACATAAGGATCTAAATCCTATTTTGGTCCAACATAGGGTTTGGGGTTTGAAAACCAGGGAAACAATAACAATGGCTGTAAAGTGGTTGTTAGGAGCCTTCATTAGAGCTTGGTCTTTACTATTAGAGCTCTATTCAAGGGCTAAGCCTCACCTTGAGTCCCAAGTAGAACCCTAGGTTAGCTCAAACTCAACAAAACTTCTCAAATCAAGAGTGTAAATGGAGAAGAGGGAAGTACCAAGGGTTAGAGCATACCTTGGTGAGTGGAGCTCCAATCCCAACCCTAACCATCCTTGAAGATCCACCTCCTCCTTTCTCCTTCTTCCCTTTTTCTTCTTTTCTTCAATCCTTGTACGGAAAACAAGAGGAGGAGAGGTAGGGCAACCAAACTTCTTTGGCATGCCTTCCATCTTCTTCCTTTCCCCTCCCATTCCTCTTCCTACTTCTTCTTCTTCTTCCTTACCTCTTCTCCTCCATGGTTTGGCTTGGAGGGGGAGATATGGGAGAATATGGGGCTAAGCACTATATTTTACGGACCAAAAGAGGCCTTAGGGCTTGTTTGCCTAAGTGTCCCTAAGACTAAGGATGGTCTTTTAGGTTTAAATGGGCCTTAGGGCCTATTTGGCTAGGGTCACAAACCTTAATTAGTCTATTTAGTCAGAACATGTTTGGGTCTGCCCTAGGTCCTATAAGGACACATTACTTCTAGGGCTTGTTTGATTCAAGCTAAGGAGAAGAATCCATTATTTATTTAAATTAAGTCTTGTGGGCCCACGTTCATGGCCCAACTTACCAATTGAAGATAAGGGTGGGAGTCCATCTTGTCCGAAGGCCTAGTTATGGTGTTTGGGACACGGGGACGTGGGTCCCACCTGAAAATACTTTAAAAGGGTAAGAAATAGTACGGACAGATCAACAAACGGAACCAGTCTAGTGAGTCCGTTCATGACTCCAATGCTGTTGTCAGGGCCCAAACCTGAAGGAAAGTTACGGGGCTTGACCCGTACTTTCAGGGCTTCGAGGGAACACTTATAATGGAATTTAAGGTTCAAGGTCACAGGTGTTGACCATTGCCATCGTGGCATTACCCGTTAGTAAAAGTCTAATTTGACCAGGGGTATTAGGATATATTTTGGGTACGGGTGTAACAAGTCAATAGTTTATACTGGACAGAACAACAGACGGAATCACAATGCTAGATCCGGTCGTGCCTTCGTCAAGTTTCTATCTGAGATTTTGAAGGATTTTCACTTTTGCCCTTTCATACTAGAGGTCACATGACTCCTAGGGTTAGAGAGGGGAGTCCTAAGCCTCCCTGGAGTCAATAGTACCTAGTTCATCCATGGGCCTTAGAGGATCTAAGGAATTGGAACCATTTCTAGGGTTTCTCCACTCCTAGGTTAGAGAGGGGAGTCCTAAGCCTCCCTAGAGTCAATAGTACCTAGTTCATCCATGGGCCTTAGAGGATCTAAGGAATTGGAACCATTTCTAGGGTTTCTCCACTCCTAGGTTAGAGTCTTAGTACTTGGGATAGCAGCTTAGGTTACAAGGGGCTCTTGATGGCATTAATGGAGGGGTAGGACTCCATTTAGGATGCCCATAAGGTTAATCTTGGGTTCCACAAAGGAACCCTAGGTTGGAACCGATCCAAGGGGGGATTCCCATATTTGAAATACGAAAGAGAGGGAAGGAGGGAGAAGGTACTCACCTAGCCAAGTGAGCCAATGAATGAAGTCCACCACCAAGCCCTCCTCCAATCACCTTCTTCTTCTCCTTCAATGCTCTCCAAGCGTTCCACGATTCTGGTTGGTAGGAAGAGTGAATGAGCCAATAGAAGGCTAAGTATTGTATTTATATTAAGTGGCCCACTTAGGGCCTGTTTGGTTTGAGTCCCTTAAGATAAACTCAACTAAATGTGTTAATAGGTTAGTGGGCCCACCAACATAGCACACACACATTATAAAGGGACCAAGGGTGGGGTCCACCATGTCCGGGGGCGTAGCCCCAAGGTCGAAGATACAGGGATGTTGGCCCCACACAGGGGAAACACTTGAAAAGCAAGAAACAGCACGGATAGAACCAATCTTATGAGTCCATCCATGACTCCATTCCTATTGTAAGGGCTAAAACACAATTAAAGTGGTTGGGCTTTAACTTACACTGGAAGGCCATTGAGGGGAGGATAAATAAGTGGACTTGAGTAACGTACCCCTAGGTCGTGATAGCATGTCCCCCATGATTCTGAATAGAGTCCCTACTGTAATGTCAGTCTCATTACGAAATGATGTCTCTAAGTGGGGCAACACAGGATAAACCTTCTGATATGCCTCATTCTCGTCGCTCGTGCTAAGAGGAAAGTCAACGAAGTCATCATCTATGAATCTCCCCCACTGCCAGTTAGGAAACCTCTCTTCCACAAGTAAACCCGTGTTAAATTCAATGACTTTGTGGCTAGGCTTGACCACCATAGAGAATAGCTCACTAGCATACGCAGCAGCAACATCTACATGTCACAAGGATAACAAATAAATATTAGGGCCTTGGGTGTGGGTATATCATTCCCCCCACCTTACAAGAAATTTCGTCCCTAAAATTTGCCATACCTTCTCAATAACCCAAGAAAGGGTACTTTGCCCGCATTTCCACTTACGCTTGCCAAGATGCTTCTTCTTCAGAATGATTGCACTACTTCACCTTCACATAGTGGATGGGTCAGTAGCGAAGGTGTACAATCTTACTATCTAGAATCTCTAAGAAAGTTCCTTATAGGACATATCTACTGCGAGCTCCGGCGGCTCTTGAGAGAACATGGCTTAGGTCGTGGATGTACTTCCGCAACATGAACACATGGAAGACGTCATGCACACCATCCAGGCATAGTGGGAGTGACAACCAGTAAGCCACCAGCCTGATCCTTGCAAGAATCTCATACGGCCTAATAAATCTTGGGCTCAACCTTCCCTTCTTATAGTACCGCATCACCCCTTTGGTAGGTAACACTTTGAGAAACACCTTGTCACCAACAGTAAACTCAGATCTTTTCGACGCTGATTCGCATAACCCTTTTGTCTAGATTGGGCTACCTTGATTCGCTCATGAATCAAATCCACCTTCTCACTTGTTGACTAGATCAACTCGGGACCAAGGATGCGATGTTCACCCACCTCATTTCAGTACAGAGGTGTCCGGCACTTCTTTCCATATTGAGCTTCAAACGGTGCCATCCCAATAGTGGCTTGGTAACTATTGTTATAAGAAAACTCAATGAGTCAAATGTGATCATCCCAATTACATTACATGTTAATAGCGCAAGTCAGAAGCATATTTTCCAATGTCTGAATGGTTCTCTTCGACTGTCCGTGTTACACCCGCACCCAAAATATACCTTAATACCCCAGGGTAAATTAGACTTTATCAATGGGAAGTGCCACGGTGGCAATAGAAAACATCTATGACCTTGAGCCTAATATTTTATTATAAGTGTCCCCTCGACGTCTTGGAAGTACATGTCAAAGTCCCACCACTTTCCTTATAGTTTGGGCCCTAGCAGTAGCGACGGAGTCACAAACGGACTCACTAGAACTGGTTCCGCTCAAGGATCTGCCCATGCTGTTACCTGCCCTTTTGGTTTATTTTCCTATGGACCCACATCCCCTTGTCCTAGACATCCTAATTAGACCCCCGGACCATGTGGACCCCCACCCTCACCATTAATTGGTTTATTAGGCCATGAAAGTTGGCCCACAAGACTTAACTTAAAATAAATAATGGGTTTTACACCCTAACTTAAACCAAATGAGCCTTAAAGGATAAATAAGTCCTATGGACTTAGGGTGCACCTAAACATGACCTAACTAACTAAATAGGCCTAATGGGTTATGACATGGACCAAACATGACCTAAGGCCAAAATTAAAACCCATTTAAAACTTAAGGGACTAACTAGTGTTTGGGGGTACCTAACCAAACATGACCTAAAGCCCACTAGACTTTAAAAGATAACCTAAGCCCCTTATTCCCTTATCTCTCCCCCTCCCAAGCAAACCATAGAGGAGAAGAGACAAGGAAAGAAGGAGAAGGAAGGAAGGAAGAAGAAGTGGAAGTAGGAGAAGAATAGGTGGGGAAGGACAGAGGATGGAAGCCATGACAATATGGCTGGCTGCCCCACATCTCCTCCTCTTGCTATCTAAACAAGGAGGGAAGAAGGGAAGAAGAAGAAGAGATGGGAAGGAAGGGAGAAAGGAAAAGGAGGTGGATCTTCAAGGCTGGCTAGGGCTGGAATTGGAGCTACTCTCACTAAGGTAAGACCTGAAACTTGGTACTTCTCCATTCCTATTTCCATTTTGGTAGATTCCTTGAGCTTGGGCTAACCTAGGGTTCCATTTGGGACTCAAAGTGAAGCTCGGCCCTTAATGGGAGCTTAAATGGTGCTGACGTAACCCTTGTTTAAGCCCCTATGAGCTGCATTTCAGTCAATGCAGCTGAGCTTTGGTTCTAAACCATGAAACCCTACCCTTTGACCAAATTGAGACCAAATCCTTGTGTGATCTTGAATCCATGAGGTAAGCCTAGGTTCTAGTAACCTTAAGAAGACCTAAACACCCCTTCCATGACCCTGATTATTGGGGGTACTCCAAGCTTCAAGCTGGAGAAGAAGCCCTTTGAAATCTCAGAAAAGATTTTCGACGGACCCACGATAGGATCCACCAATCATGGTACCGTCCGTCAGTCCACCCAGTGTAATCCCAGTAACTTGACCTGAACGGATGAAGGAACAAATTCATTCTGTTCCCTCCGCCCGTGGGTCAGTTCCCTCTCAGGAATGTCTCAATGATCGAACGGATGCAGAGGAAGATTAAGATGGCGCATCAGCCCGTGGATCCGCTCGCTCTCAGGTGTGTCTCAAGAATCGAACAGATGCACGAATGGATCCAAATAAGATGTTTCGTCCTTGGATCCGCTCCTTGCGTTTTGAGCTTTTGGCTTGAACGGAGTCAGGGACGGACTCACCCTCATGTTGTCTTGGTTGAAACTTGATTTTAACCTTAGGGGTCTAGCATGGGACCCCTCTATACATCTTTTAATGATTGCTTTTGTATTTCTGGGCTACCCAACTCGATGGATAGCTGGTGCACCGCTGAAATTCATGTCAACCATGCCGGGTGACACCCGAGTTTGGTGAGTGGGTTTTGGGTGACTTTGTTGGGTTTGAATATACATAATAAGTAATCTTAAGCATGCTATTATATAAATATAGGCATTGTGTGCATTTCATTACATCTCTCAAATGTGAATTGTTATGAATGTGATATTATTCTCATCAATGTATCGGGTGATAGTGCCGGGTGTGCCGGTACCGGAACCCCAATTTATTTAATTATGAAAACTAGTATATGTCATCCTGATCTGTATGTGCCATGCCATGCTGGTACTCGGGTACTAGATGGAATGGGACGTTGATGCACCTGGAATACCTCTCGGGATGATATGACCTACATGTGTTGGATAGTCTATGCACCTGTTGCCTATGGAGGTGGGAGAGGCCAGGTCATGGGTAGTGATGGCTATCGGGGTTTGCCACTGGGTGAACGGATGGTTTCTACCAACGTAGGCTCCCATGTGATAATTGAGGTTTTCTTTTGACGATATGTTAAGTGACCTTATAGAATTGTGTGTTAAGTGGAAAATGAATCTGCCATTAGCATACATCATTCTCCTTGAAATTATTTGTGTGTATGTATATGCATTCCTCTTTGCTCCCTCACTAGATAGTGTAGCTAAACCTGTTGTACAACCCCTTTTTAGTTAATATGCAGGCACTTCTCTTGATGAGCACTGTTGGATACGAATCAAGTGGAGCCGGTGGCTGTGACTTGGATGTAGATGTACACCCAAGGATGATTCCCTAATGGCGATTATTTATTATTTAATTTCTGTATTCATCCACAATCATGTATAAACTTTTAATTATAAGGAGAGATTGAATGGTTACAAATATTGATATTGTACTTTGTGTTATCATTAGAGAACTGATGCTCTATAATTTCACATAATTTAATTAAATATCGCTTCCGCTAACTCTATGATTGGATCTATTTATTTCATTTGGGTATGTTCCTTGCTGTTATCACGATTGATGACAGGGTAGACTATGGGTCGGGACACTGTATCTGTGATCCTGGTAGGTATTGGGATGACACGTGTTGTCCCAGTCACCCCCTATTTAATGTAAAATATCTTCATCAGGATGGAGGCATGATAGAGTGGTGTCAGAGAAATGATGCTCTGCACTGACCACAGTCTGGCGTTACCTCTTGATTTACTCTCTATAAATTAGGTTCTAAATTAAAAGTCTCAAGAGCATAAATCATTGTGTGCAAACATAAGAGAAGACTGCTTGTGGTGAAACAAAAACTTAGAAGATAATAGGCAACATGAAACTTAGGACTTGAAACATAGGCTGTTAAGTTACAACCATGTAATGTTTTCTGGGTTTTAAGCAATAGGCAAATATATATGATAATCCACAATAATCCGTGATAGATCAAACATAACCAACCCACAATTATCAATAATAATCCAAATGAGAGGAAATAAGAAAATATATAAACACACACACACACACACACACATATATATATATATATATAACTAAAAACATCTTCCAAATTGTTCCAATTATTCCTTGAAGGCAGTCATGTCCTTCTCAATTCAACACTGCCTAACTAAAAGATACAAATCTAACCACCATAATGTTCCAATTCTTGCTTAGGAGTGATTGTGATTCTCCCAACTCAAAACACAAGATTCCAACAAATCCAATGCAAAACATGTGATTTGGCCCACTCTAAACCAAGAGTTCCACACAGTTCCACCATTTCCAAAAGTTCCCAAAGTGTTAAAACTAGCTGATCAAAAAGAAAGAAAAGGAAAAGCAAGAAAACTAAAAGAAAAATAGTTCCACCAATATCCATCATAGACAAGAATAGAAAAAGCCTAATCAGAAACAACTTCAAATGGCTGGAAAAAGAGCTGGGCTAGTCATCTGTGCCATTGTCGCCACCGCGACCAAGGAAGGTGTTGATGTCGTCCACTCCTCTCTCTCTATGCCCTCGAGACGTCGAGCCTAGTTGGTGAATTGCTTCTTAACCTCATCAAAGCCCTCCAACATCCTCCGGTTTAGTCACCTAATAGCCATCAGAATGTCACTACCACCTCCCCCGGGTGCACCAGAAGCCCTTGCAATAAATGGCCCAGAGCCTATAAACTCGATGTCATCATCACTGTCATCATCAAACTCTCTATGTCCTATGCCCTCTCCATACTTGACCTGCTCCCTGGCACTGTCACAATCATAGTATAGCCCCATCTTCTGTAATGCATTGAACCCAATAGGCCCCTCAGTGCTTGTTTCCTTGGGCTCATGGTCAAGATCAATCCCAAAATACAGAAAGACTCTGGTGAGCGGTCTACCATATGGTAAAGTGTTGCTGTGGGCAGGATTCAGTACTGCACAAGCTATGAGCTGGATAACCACATGAGGTAGACAGATATGTTGAATAGTATACAAGGAGTGAGCTAGTACTGCAGACATCAGAGGAGGCAGAGTATTGTGTGCCTTGGAAGAAGCCAGATTTGTTCTGGCTATGAAAATAAGAACCCGCTGTGAAGGAGGAAATCGGGAAAGATCTTTATTCTCATTGTACTTGTCATTGGTGAGAACCTTGAACAACTTCCGACTATCCGCTGGAGACAAACACTTGTTGGGATCACTGCCTAGAGGATAATAGACCTTGTCACCCTCTGCAGATAAATCAAGAAGAATCCCTAACTCCACCACATTGAAACCAATGGTGACTCCCTTTACATAGGAAGTTAATCGAAGGCGATCATCATCCTCTGTGACCAGTACCAGGTTGGAGTAAAACTCTCGAACTAGTGTGGGATAATAGAGTTTTGGCTGAGTTAGCATGCTACTCCACCTTAGCCTGTCAAATCGAGCACCCACCTTGTATGCCAAAAGCTCTTCCACTATTACATCCCTCTCTACTAGAATCTTCCTATTGAACAGGTGTTCTCAGAAGATCCCCTCAGTCTTTTTCGAAGTGAACCGTCTCACATTGTAGGCTGTGGGAACAGCTGGTACTATGGCAAGGTCCCTCTTCCTCTTGGGAGCCATAATTGTTTTCCTACACACAAGACACCACCAAAGAAGACGACAAATGTAAGCCAATTGGAATGAATGAGTTATGATTGGCAAATAAAATTATAGAAGTGAGACGCCTAAACGATATGGAAATGGTTGGATGAGAAGGCTATATATGATGGGAAGATAAAAATAATAATAATAATATAATGTAGAACAGGGATACCATTGGAGATATGAATAAACTAACGAAAAGAGATAAAATTGTAAATTCAGACAAAAACCTATATGAGATCCCTAGTGTGTGGATGTGAAAGGATAAGATCAATATGACCCAGGTCCAGATGGGTATCAAGCTTGCTTTTATCATACTTTTTGGGACATCCTCTCTACTGATATTTGCAATCTTGTTCAATCCTTTTTTACATCTGCTTCTCTTCCACCAGGCTATAATCATACACTCCTTTGTATGATTCCAAAGAAAGAGGTTACTTCTTCAACAGCTGACTTTCGCCCAATTAGCCTCTGCAATGTGTCCTATAAATTATTGTAAAAATCTTGGCCAACAGACTCAAGCCCTTTCTCCCCAGTCTTATCTCTCCCACCCAGGCTGCTTTCATTCCTGGGAGACAGATTGCTGACAATATTACCCTTGCACAAAAAATTCTCCATTATTTGAATCATAAAAATGGTAAAGGTGGTTTTCTTGCTATCAAACTGGATATGTCCAAAGCATATGATTGGGTTGAGTGGCTACTGATTGATAGGGTCTACCAGCTTTTTGGCTTCCCTGAAAAATGTACCACCTTGGTTCACACCCTTATTTCCACTTCTTCTTTCTCTTTAAGGATCAATGGCAGTCCCTTTGGTCACCTTCAACCTTCTAGGGGACTTTGATAGGGCTGACCTCTTAGCCCTTACCTCTTTTTATTAACCATGGAAGTCATTTCGTGGATTCTGGATGCATTTCATGACATTAATTCTTTTAAAGGGATAAAGATAGCCCGTAATGCCCCAGAGATCTCCCATCTCCTCTTTGCAAATGATACTTTTATATTTTGTCGGTCCCAGGAGGATGATGTACTCTCCATCAAATCTGCTTTGGACTTGTTTTCTGATCTCACTGGACAAGAGATCAACTTTTCTAAAAGTGAAATACACTTCAGTAAAAACACCCCTGTCCAAACCAAATAACACATCTGCTCAATCCTTAAAATGAAAGAAATGCACTGTGACACCCTTTACCTTGGCACAAAATTGTTCCACCATAGATCCAAGGTTCAGGACTTGGCATACATTGTCCAACGGGTCAAAAATAAGCTTGCTACTTGGAAAGCAAAATCCCTCTCCTATGTTGGACGCCGAATCCTTGTCCAATTAGTCCTTGCATCCACTCCCTCTTTTCTAATGTCATGTTTCCTTTTTCCCTTAAAAACTTGCTCAGCTTTGGATTCTATTTCCCTCAATTTTTTGAATAATGGAACGAGCCCCCACAAAGGACCCTACCTGATAGGCTGGAACAAAATCTGCTCCCTCATCGACCATGGGTGGTTTGGGCCTTTTCCAATCTGGTGTCCATAATAAAGCTTTAATCCTAAAATTAGGATGGCGATTGCTCACTGAACCAAGCTCTCTTTGGGCACAAGTCCTTAAAGCTAAGTATTTCCCTCATACTTCTATTTTTCACCCTAAAACAATCAAAAAAAGGGGATCATGGGTATGGAACAGTATAGCTGCGATACTTCCCACCCTTAAAAATTGTGTGCAAAGGAAAATTGGGAATGTGAGGACCACTTTCTACTGGTATGATCTGTGGCTCCCTAATCCCCATAAGATCTGCATGCCTGCCCTTCAGGCTTGCAACCTGAATTTAACTGTACATGATTACTTCACATGTTTGGTTCGGGGGACTGATTCTCCTCTCCTTAACTATAACCCTCACCCTCTGCAGCACATTTTTCATAACATCCTTTTCTCGCTGGAAAAGGATTATTGGCATTGCACTCTTTCTCAAACAGGGAAGTTTTATACTAAACTTGCAGCTATATCCCTACAGCATCCTTTGCATCATAGGTCCTCTCTTTCCAAATGGTGGCGATTTTTTTGGAAACTAAAAATTCTTCCAAAATTTAAAATATTCTTTTGGTGTGTTTTAAATGCAGGTTTACCTGTCAAGGCCTCTCTCGCTAAATGGATGCCGATCAAGCCTACTTGTCTTTTCTGTGGGTATTGTGATGAATCCCACTGGCATCTTTTTCTATCTTGTGAATGGGCTAAGCGCATTTGGGCCTGTGGACCCCTTGGATTGAGAACTGAGCATCTCAACAGCTCCTCTTTAGCACACCTTTGGGCTTCTCTTCTCTATTCAAAAGACTTGGACAACCATACCGCTATTTGGTTTTTTTCTATGATTGCTATCACTTGCTACTTTATTTGGTTTGTAAGGAACAGAGTCTCTCTCGGTCTCGCATGTGCGGACCCTTTTCTTATTATTAACCTCACTAATAAATGGCTTAATGAATTTAATATCACTCCCCCTGGGGTCAACAATTCCACCTGTGCAACCCCCTCTACCTGCACAACCCACATTGACACAGCACAGGATTTACATCACCCTTATATCTCTAACCCATTGTCACAATTCCCTGTCTTATGCTGCGCAGGGCTTTTTGAACCCATTGTAGGTTTAACTGGATGGGCATATTGCATTTTGCTAGATGGGCACAATATTTTAATATCTGTAGGATTTCTAGATTCGCATAGCGCTATGGAGGCTGAACTCACGGGACTCCTGCAGGGGTGGAAACATGCATGCCACAACAACTACCACATCAGCGAATTTTGGTTCACTAATGCACCTCTACAAGACATACTTTTTGCTTCTACACAACTGAATATTTCTAGGACCCTAATCCCCCTTTTCTTTAAACTCGCTGAAGTAACGGATAATTTTAGTTCTGTTAAGTTTGTTGGTTCGAACTGCAAGTGGGTTACTCCCCTAACAACTCTTGCAAAATCTTGCGCAATGTACCAGTATTCACTACCCCCCTCTATCCTCCATGTACAGAGTTTCCTTTCTTTTAAGTTTTAAATAAATCTTTGGTTTTTTCTCATTAAAAAAAAAAAAAAACATGTGCCTTTGATTTATTTACATCCCCATCAACACCAAACAAGCAAGTGATTGAATGAAATACCCCAATAAGAGACAGGAATTATTTATTTGAGGAAAAGGGGAATAAATATCAAGGATTTACTAGCAACCAAGTGAACAAGGGAAGAAATGTATTTGAGGATATATCAAGGAAATGACTTTTCCATGAAATTTAGATGCATATAAAGAGATAGGCATCCTTTTGAGAAGTTTTCCAAAGTATTGAAGGTTTGAGGATTTTACCCCAATCAAAAACCTAGAAACAATTTGAGAAATTCAAATAGGCATGGTAAACATGACAAAAAATCTCTAAAATTCTTGTAGGGACTTTAAAATTTAGTAAAAGATGCAATGTTTATACAAAGAGCCAGCCATACAGTGCCATCAATCAATAGGGCTTAATTCAATCCAAAACCCTAGCCTCAAATTGATTTGGGCATGGTCTTGGTGTACATGGCCATGAAAATGCAACCAAAGTCAAGGCATGATCATAGACTTGAGATGTTCATCCCAAATCCAAGAAAAAGGAAAAGGAAGATGAAGAGACACTATCACAAAAATCCTACAAATGGAAGAAAACAAAAGTGAAAGGAGAAATGGGAAGAGAAACCTTACCTTAAGAGTGTGGGAGATCGATTCTAGGGCTTAAGATCGTCAAAAACCACCCAAAATGGGGCAAGGATGCTTGAGTTTTGAAACTCATGGGTCTATTTTGTTAACAATCTGAGAATGGACGAACGAACGGATCCACTTATCGTGATTCCGCTCGGAAATCCGCCCTGCATAAAACTTGAAATTTTCGTTCTTAAAACTGTGCGGAACAACGAACGGATCCACGCCCATGAGCCCGTCCGAAGATCCGATCGTCTCGATAATTTTACAAATTGAGTCTTCTGAGAATGGAAGAACGAACGGATTCACGTTCCACATTCGCCCGTTAGTCTGCTCTACCTATTTTACAGAGGAGCCACGAATGGACTCATAGACTGATTCCACCCGTGAGTCCGTCCGATTTCTTTTAGGATTTTAAGCCTAGATTTTTTAGACCTTTTGGCCACACCCATATGTGTTGATTGTGTGCCCGTACCCTAGATTCAACACCCCTGTTGTTTGACCCATTCGTGGGGATTACCTAAATCTAGTTTAATGCCTTGGAATCGAAAGGTTAGGGCCTGCACCCAACTGGCCAAGCCGGTAAGAGATGTTAGGCATTGGTACTCGCTGTGACTCCCCTCTTACATAAAAGGAGGAGAGTTACCTTTGAGGATGAAAATTCTTAGACTCTGTAAATTTAAAGGACCAAAACCTATGGGTAGGAAGCCTAAACCTTTGTGGTATAGAAACCCTTAATGGGGTGCATAGGATCCAAACTCGTAGTCAGACAAGAAGAAAGGGGAATAATAGGTTGGTTCCCAATGACTTAGTTTGAGTGATTGATAGAAACCTTGTAGAAGTGAAGGTCATTCATGACACCTCACGGGCTATGACAACCTTGTTTGAAATTTTGCTCTGTCCATCCGAACTTTACTTGGACTCATAGATGGAGCCTTGAGTAATATTTAGACCTTCTAAAGAGACCTAGTATACCGTACCTAGGAACTTCTTATTCTTGTGAATTGGCCTCGCTGGCAGATATGTCCTTAGGGATATGCATGTAATTTTTAAACTTATACGATGTATATGTGTGGTTTGAAAACAAAATAAAATGAATAGGTCCCTTAAACCCTAATGTGTGGCTAAACTAACTCTCCTACACTACAATGTGACCTTGCCTTGACCCTACTATGTTGGTTAGTTGAGTTTCGATCTCGGTCAAGCTAATCCTAGGTTAATACTTAATGAATTTAATAATGACTGGGTAGGTTAATTATTAGAACCTACTTAAAGAAATTGACTTAAACCTAGACTGGTAGAAGATTGTTTGGCTCTCGAAAGAGAACCATAATGGACTTTCCCCTATGGGATGGCGAAGTAGGTTTATAAGGTTGTGAAGGCTGAAACTGAAGGATGTAACAAGACTTTCTCCAACGACAGATATGAAGTCACCAAATGCGTTCCCTCCGTACTGGGAGTGAATAATAGGAGATTCCATCAATATTCTAAATCATTCTAAAGTTGGGTTAGGTAATGAGATAACCCAAAGTGAAAGTATTCAAAATGTAAACCCTATGTTGGGGACTTAACAGGATAAGTCCTGTAACCCAAGAATGACCAGAATGGTAATGACCAGAGTGGTATCACCTGATCTAGAATATCTAGAGAACCATCTGTTCCTTGTGGCTTAGTTTAGTGTGTAAGGCCTTATGTTACCACTAGAGTATTGTAATCACCGTCCCTTAACCCAATGAAGCCCAGCGTTATTGTGAACCACACTCCCTGTGGTAATGTGACCCTATAAGAAAGAAGAGTTGTACAACCTTACTTGTCATGCCATGTAGGTACTACCCCCACCTTGATTGAACCCTTGACTTAGTTCAGGCAGTTGGTGACTTAAGGTGTTGTTATTCAACAACACTTACCTGTTGAGACCTTAGGTGCCTCAAATTTTAAGGATAAATTTTTAATAAGGTTGGGGGGATGTTACACCCACACCCGAGATATACCTTAATACCCTGGGATAAATTAGACTTTACTAAAGGGAAGTGCCACGGTGGCAATGGACAACATCTATAACCTTGAACCTAATATTTTATTATAAGTGTACCCTCAAAGTCTTGGAAGTATGGGTTAAAGTCTTGCCACTTTCCTTGTAGTTTAGGCCCTGATAGCAGCGATGGAGTCATGAACAAACTCACTTGAACTGGTTCCACTCGAGGATCCGCCTGTGCTGTTACCTACCCTTTTGGTTTATTTTCCTATGGGACCCACATCTCCATGTCCCGGACATCCTAATTAGACCCCCGGACCATGTCGACCCCCACCCTTACCATTAATTGGTTTATTTGGCCATGAAAGTGGGCCCACAAGACTTAATAAATAATGGGTTTTATACCCTAACTTAAACCAAATGAGCCTTCGTGGACAAATAGGTCCTATGGACTTAGGATGCACCCAAACATGACCTAACTAACTAAATAGACCTAATGGGTTATGACATTGACCAAACATGACTTAAGGCCCAAATTAAAACCCATTTAAAGCCTAAGGGACTAACTAGTGTTTGGGGGTACCTAACCAAACATGACCTAAAGCCCATTAGACTTTAAAAGATAACCTAAGCCCCTTATTCCCTTATCTCTCCCCCACCCAAGCACACTGTGGAGGAGAAGAGACAAGGAAAGAAGGAGAAGAATGAATGAAGAACAAGAACTGGAAGTAGGAGAGGAATAGGAGAGGAAGGGAAGAGGACGAAAGCCATGCTAAGATGGCTAGCTGCCCCACATCTCCTCCTCTCGCTGTCCAAATAAGGAGGGAAGAAGAGAAGAAGAAGAAGAGATGGGAAGGAAGGGAGGAAGGAAAAGGAGGTGGATCTTCAAGGCTGGTTAGGGCTGGAATTGGAGCTCCTCTCATCAAGGTAAGACCTGAAACTTGGTACTTCTCCATTCCCATTTCCATTTTGGTAGATTCCTTGAGCTTGGGCTAACCTAGGGTTCCATTTGGAACCTATGGTAAAACTTGGCCCTTAATGGGAGCTCAAATGGTGCTGACCTAACCCTGGTTCAAGCTCCTATGAGCTGTATTTCAGACATTGCTACTGAGCTTTGGTTCTAAGCCATGAAACCCTACCCTTAGACCAAATTGAGACCAAACCCTTGCGTGATCTTGAATTTATGAGGTAAGCCTAGGTTCTAGAGACCTTAAGGAGATCTAGATACCCTTTCCATGACCCTGAGTATTGGTGGTACTCCAAGCTTCAAACTGAAGAAGAAGCCCTTTGAAATCTCGAAAAAGATTTTTGGCGGACGCACGATCGGATCCACCAATTGTGGTACCGTCTGTCAGTCTGCCCAGTGTAATCTCAGTAACTTGACCTGAACAGATGAAGGAACGGATTCATTCTATTGCCTCCGCTTATGGGTCAGTTCCCTCTCTGGAATGTCTCAGGGATCGAACGGATGCAGGGGCAGATTAAGATGGCACATCCGCCCATGGATCCGCTCACTCTTGGGTGTATCTTAGGAATCGAACGGATGCACGAACTGATCCAAGTAAGATGTTCCATCCATGGATTCGCTCCTTGTGTTTTGACCTTTTGGCCTAAACGGAGCTAGGGATAGACTCATCCTATTCCTTTTATCTGTAAGTCCGCTCGTGCTGTCTTGGTTGAAACTTGATTTTAACCTTGGGGGCCTAGCAGAGGATCCCTCTATAAATCTTTTAATGATTGCTTTTGTATTTTTAGCTACCCAACTCAATGGATAGCTGGTGCACCGGTGATATTCATGTCAACCACATTGGGTGACACCTGAGTTCGGTGAGTGAGTTTTGGATGACTTTGTTGGGTTTGGATATACATAATAAGCAATCTTAAGCATGTTATTATATAAATATAAGCATTATGTACATTTCATTATTTATCTAAAATGTGAACTGTTTTGAATATGATATTATTCTCATCAATGTATCGGGTGACGGTGTTGGGTGTGCCGGTACTGGAACCCTAATTTATTTAATTATAAAAATTATTATATGCCATCCTGATCTGTATGTGCCGTGCCATACTGGTACCCGGGTACTAGATGGAATGAGACGTTGATGCATCCAGAATACATCTCGGGACGATAGGACCTACATATAGTATATCTGTGGCTAGGATGCTTGCTCCTTTATGCTACGACCCTTGCCAACAGGGGTTTATGTGTTGGATAGTTTGAGCACCTGTTTCCTATAGAGGTGGGAGAGGCTAGGTCAGGAGTAGTGATGGCTATCGGGGTCTGCCATTGGGTAATCGGATGGTTTCTACTAGCGTAGGCTCCTGTGTGATAATTGAGGTTTTTCTGGGACGATAAGTTAAGTGACCTCATTGTCTCCCGAGTTATCACAATAGAATACACTTGACTTATAGAATTGTGTGTTAGGGGAAAAATGAATCTAACATTAGCATGCATCATTCTGCTTGAAATTATTTGTGTGTATGTATGTGCATTCCCTTTTGTTCCCTCACTAGCTAGTGTAGCTAACCCCGTTGCGCAACCCCTTTTTAGTTGATATGCAGGTACTTCTCTTGATGAGCACTGTTGGATGCGAATCAAGTAGAGCCGGTGGATGTGACTTGGATGTAGATGTATACCCAAGGATGGTGTCCTAGTAGCGATTATTTATTATTTAATTTCTATATTCATCCACAATCATGTGTAAACTTTATGTTTAATTATAAGGAGAGATTGAATGATTACAAATATTGAGATTGTACTATGTGTTACCATTAGAGAACCGATGCTCTATAATTTCACATGATTTAATTAAATTTTGCTTCCGCTAACTCTATGATTGGAATGATTTATTTCATTTGGGTACGTTTCTTGCTGTTATCACGATTGATGACAAGGTGGACTGTGGCTTGGGACACTGTATCTGTGATCTTGGTAGGTATTGGGATGACACGTGTTGTCCCAGTCACCCTCTATTTAATGTAAAATATCTTTATCAGGATGGGGGCATGATAGTCCGTCTGTCTAAGGGTGGAAGGTCGCACTAAAACTCAACAAGGTTCCCATTGCCTTCTGAAACCCACTCCAGAACTTTGATGTAAATTTAGGATCATAGTCAGAGATGATACTAATTGGTACTCCGTGCAGTTGAACCATATTGTCAATATACAAGCAATCGAGCTTGTCCATCGAGTACTTGATCCTCATAGGGATGAAATGAGCTGTCTTTGTCAATCTGTCAACTACCACCCATATGGCATCGACACCTCTAGGTGTACGGGATAACCCAGTGACCAAGTCCATGGTAACATGCTCCCACTTCCACTCCAAAATGGGCAACGACTGTAAAAGGCCATGCGGTCGCTGCCTATTCGCCTTTACCTGCTGACATGTGAGACATCTTGCCATAAACATAGCTACATCTCCCTTCATCCCACTCCACCAATAGTACTCTTTCAAGTCTCGGTACATCTTGGTGTTGCCTAGGTGAATTGAATAAGGAGAGTTGTGGGCTTCAGATAACACTTCGTTCCTCAACTGAGCATCACTAGGTATGCACAGTCGATCTCTAAACATGAGAACACCATTCTCAGTCAAAGTGAAGTCTAGTTCTCGCTATGTGTCTTCTTTGATTGCCTCACTTATCCTTTAAAACTCTTCATTGGAAATCTGGGCCTACTTGATCTTTTCCATTAGTGACGACTGTACAGATAAGGCTGCCATAGACAAGGTAACACCCTCTACCAGCAACTCTAGGTCCATCCTCCTAGCTTCTTCAATAAGCTCTTCGCTGAACGCTAATGATACTAAAGATAGAGTTTGTGATTTCTGGCTCAGTGCATCCACCACTACATTTGGCTTACTAGGGTGGTAATGAATGGTATAGTCTTAGTCTTTAATCAACTCAAACCACCGTCGTTGTCTCATACTGAGTTCCTTTTGTGTGAAGAAGTACTTGAGACTCTTGTGGTCTCTGTAGATTTCGCTTTTCTCGCCGTACAGGTAATGTCTCCATATCTTCAAGGCAAAGACCACAGCTGCAAGCTTCAAATCATGAGTCGGGTAATTCTTCTCATATTCCTTCAACTATCGAGAAGCGTAGGCCACTACCTTCCTGTCTTGCATCAAGACACACCCCAAACCCATCTTGGACGCATCACCATAGACTACCATTCCTCCAGTACCATTAGGAATGGTAAGTACCGGAGTAGAAACCAACCTTTTCTTTAACTCTTGAAAGCTCTTTTCATAGTTATCAGACCACTCAAACTTCACTCCCCTTTGGGTAAGTCGTGTCATCTGAGCGGAAATTCTTGAGAAGTTCTCGATGAACCTTCTATAATAGCCAACTAGACCCAAGAAACCATGCACGTCTGCTACATTCTTGAATGTCTCCCAGTCAACTATTGACTTTCCTTGCCAATGTCAACCTTAATACCCTTGGCGAAAACAAGATGTCCAGAAATGCCACTTGTTGCAGCCAGAACTCACATTTAATAAACTTGGTAGACAGTTGCTTCTCCCTCAAGCGTTGCAACACCAAACGGAGGTGATCTGCATGCTCTTCTTCACTCTTGGAATAGATCAAGATGTCATCTATGAAGACGATAACATACTTATCTAGGACATCATGGAATACCTGGTTCATCAACTCCATGAAGGCGACCGGGGCATTGGTCAGCCCAAAGGACATGACTAAGAACTCATAATGACCTTAGCGAGATCTAAATGTTATTTTGCTAATGTCGCTATCCCTGATCTTCAGCTGATGGTATCCCAATCGGAGATCTATCTTCGAGAACACTTTGGTACCCTGTAGTTGATCGAATAAGTCATCGACCTGAGTAAAGGATACTGGTTCTTGATCGTCAGCTTGTTAAGTTCACGGTAGTCAATGCACATCCACATACTACTGTCCTTCTTCTTTACAAACAGTACAGGAGCTCCCCAAGGAGATACACTGGGCCTAATAAAACCTTTCTTCAACAAGTCATTCAGTTGTTCCTATAGTTCCTTTAATTCTATTGGGGCCATCCTGTAGGGAGCCTTGGACACTGGAGCTGCACCAAGTACTAGGTCAATCATGAACTCTGTCTCATAGTCTAGTGGTAACCATGTTAGATCTTCCGGAAAGACATCCGTGAAATCTCTCACTACACTTAACTCTTCTAGTGGTTTAACTTTTGCTTTTAAGTCCACCATCGACGCCAGATAACACTGATATCCCTCATCCAATAGCTTCTGAACTTGGAGAGCCGAGATAATGGCCTTCTTGGGTTTCTCTCATTTAATACCCTTGAACATAAATTCAACACCACTCTTAGGTTTGAATAGGACCTTCCTTTCGGCATAGATCAGGCTAGCACTGTGAGTGGACATCCAATCCATTCCCAAGATTATGTTAAAGTCCTTCATGTCAAGGACTATCAAACTCGCCAGTAAACCATAATCACATATACGTACTGGGCATGGGTCATAGTTCATGTCGAGCTCAACCTTGCTACCCATTAGCATACTAACCATAAGGTTTTGAGCCATCTTCTTCGATCTAATCGGTAACTTCTTTGCAAATGACAGGGATACGAAGGAGTGTGATGCACCCGAATCAAACAAAGTATAAGCAGGTAGGGAGCAAACATAAATCATAATTGACAAACAACAAACAACCCATCATAGAAACAAAACCTACATGTATGCACATCTCAATAGTCGAGTGCATTACCTATACTAATATCGTGATCAGTCCAGGCCTCTTCATTGGTGACAGAGTATACCCATCCTTAAGTTCTACTGGCTAGGGAAGGGAGAATGGCATGAACAACTGCCTTAGCTTGAGTTGCCTTTGAAGATAAGGTAGGCCATGAATTTCCTTGGTGGGGTTTCGTACAATCTCTACTCATGTGCCCAGCTTCCTTGTAATTATAGCAAGTGAGGGTCTAAGTCCCATAGTAAGGGTTCGGTGTAGGTTTGGTTACGTCGTACCTGCGAGACTGGATTGGGGACGCAGCAATGTAAGACCCCTTTCTCTGAAACTTACCAGGCCCTTTAGAATCATAAGAAGCCATGGGCCTCTTGCTCGCTTAAATAGCCCTATAGTTCTCTCTCTGTTCATCCTCAATTACCTTGGCTACTTGTACTACCTTAACATAGGTGGGGTAGTTGTGAAGCACTACAGATGTGCTAATGCCAGACCTCAACCCTTTTTCAAACTTCCTGGCCTTGATACCATCGACCTTTTGGTGAGTAGGTGCAAAGTAGAATAGATCCTTGAATTGCTGCTAATAGACGAGGACAGACTTAGAACCTTGATACAAATTTAGAAATTCTACCTCTTTTCTGTCCCAAAAATTTTGAGGAAAGAAGTTATGTAAGAAGACTTCAGTGAATTGAGCCGAAGTGGCATTGGGGTAATGTTGCCTAGAAGTTCTCCTTAGCAGAAAGCCACCAGAAATTGGCATCACCCCTAAACTGGTACACTGCGCACCTAATCATCTCAGTATCATTGCACTGAAGTACCTTAAAAATCCTCTCAAGATTCTGAATCCAGTGGGCCGGCAATAAGGTATCGCCAACCGGCTTCTCAAACATGGGAGGATGGTGCTTCTGGAACTTTTTTGAGAGTTTTGAGGCATTATCCCAAGCTGGAGCCGCAACTCAAACTTGTGGAACCTCAGGAGTAGGGGTGGAGGTGGTATTGGCAGTACCTGTGCTAAAGGAGCCCCGATAATAACGGGTGCCAGTGGGGTACCAGATCCTATAGCTTGAGGTGGAGGAGCTGCATGTGCCGGTAGAGGCACCTGTTGCCTTTCCCTAGACATTTCTCGGAGTTGATTAGTCATGGTTTGCATGAAGGTGCGTTGTTCTTTCTGTGCCTCCCGATGCTCTCGTTGCATGGCTTGCAACATATTACTCATCAATGCGGCCACATCCGCACTATTATTAATTGGCAGGGGTATTGGTAGGGCCATGTTGGAAGCATCACTGGCATCGTCTCTAGGAGGAGAGTGGTTCCGGTTCTGGGTATTGACCATGTTTTAGCACATGTAATGAATAAGATGCTTCACAGGGTCAGAGCATAGAAAACAAAAGGAATGCAAAGCAAGATGCCTCAAGGGAACCAGTATAAAAGAAGTGCACAAGTTGAGTAGCAACACACAAAGGAGGAACCAAGATCTTAGGGGTAGTGCTGAGCCAGAAAAACATGCTAAAAGCCCTTTAAAACGTGGATGGATTCATGAACAGAACCAATCCTATGACTCCGTTCATGACTCCATCGCACAAATAGGCTGAACGAACTGACAGACGGATTTTGTAATGTGAGTCCGTTCATGCATCCATTCTCAGGGTGTTCAATTTGACCAAACTACTGAATCACGTAGAACTACAGACGGATCCTTGGTCGTGGTTCCATTCGATGTTTCATACAGTTCAAAGAACAAAAATTGGATTTTTATGTTGGACAGATTTACGGACGAAACCACGATAGTGGATCCGTTCGTGCGTCTGCCCGCCAAATTTTCATAAAAAACACAGTCGCAAGTTTTCAAACTCATTTGGCTTTTAGGGTTGACGGAACTATAGAGTAGGGGAGCTCCAAGCATCGTCCGTTCAAGGTTCCTTCGCCTTCTCCTAGTGATCTTGAGACTCAACACACAAGAATCGGCCTCCATTGCTACAAGGTATTGGTTCTTTCCTCTTCTCCATGATTTTCCAGATTTTCCCTTCCTAGTTTCCTAGGGTTTCCTTCATATATGTCTTTTTCATTGTTCTTGCAGCTCAATAAGGTGTGAATAGGGTGTTAGGATGGTGATTCCTTAGTTCCATTGGGGTCATTCAAGTGGGAGTGACCCAAATCATCCCTACCATCATCAATCAGTGCAAGGGTTGGGTAGACCCTTCCAAAATCGAAAATAGCCTACTGGTTTGGGCATTTGTGTTATGTTCTCATGCTTTGTTGGGGTCATCATGTATGTACAACCCCTATCCAACAACACTCACCATCGATTATTGTATAGGGTTGAATAAATCCTTTCAAGATCGAAAATCCTTACCGTTTTGGGGCAAAACACCCTTATAGTTTGAATCCATTTTATAAATTGTTTGACCACGATTGGGATTAACTCTAAATATTTTACTGTTTAAGAATAATTCAAGGCATAAATTCCTTCATTGTATTCCCTACCATTACCTTGAGAATTGTTCTGTTAGGATTCTTCTCAAGCCTCTTTCATGTTAAAAGGGTTATAGCTTCCCTAATGCGGTATTTTGACACCTAGAGCTTGTATATTGGTTGTTTATATATATTATATACATATATATTCTTTTTACTTAAAACTTGATTCAATTATTATAACCATCCTTATTTGTCGTTTTGAGTTAATTAATTGCATCCCTTGTCTCCTTTTACTTATGTGTAGGTAGTCAATCAAATGGCCCCAAGACAAAGAGGCAATAGGGCTCTAGTAGCAGCACCAGCACCATTTAATGCTTGCCTTTTTCTATCTGCCGAGGCAGAGGGGTTATTCAACGAGCACTCCCATAATAGGAAGATCCTCATGGGGAGAGAAGCTATAGCTGAAGAATTGGTTGCCTTCAAGGTGGAGCAAAGATTTGATAGGTTGGGGCGGTTCAATATGTTGTCACCTCCCAAGTTCTACAACCCTAGGCTGGTCAGGCCTTTATACTCCAACCTGACCATCATTCAAGAGGATGCAGTAAGGCGTTGGATCACCTCCTTCGTGAAGGGAGTACCGATCTCATTCGATGAGGTGGAGTTGGGAGTGATACTCGGGGTCGATTCTACTGGAGATCGAGTCTATCACCCGCCAAGAAGGGACCCAAACTCTTGCATGCCTGGAGAAGAGTACAAGCATTTGTACACCACACTCAGCAATGACAAGTGCCAACATCGGGTGAATTTGACTGAGTTTGGCAAATTGCAAAGGGTCTTGACCATATTGGCTAAGACCAACCCAGTCCCAGTCAAAGGTCATAGTACCGAGCCCTCTCTTATGGCTGCTACCCTAGGCTGCTCTCTCTACGAAGGTGTACAAGTGTGTCTACCCTACGCCATCATCAGATACATGGAGAAAGCAATGTCCAAATTATGATGCAAGAAGACCTTACCCTACGGGAGGCTACTCACCCGAGTCTTTCTGCATTTCAAAGTCGATCTTGATAGTGAGGTTGCATCGGAGAGCTTCGAAGAGCCTCTCGGGCACAACGCACTAGCTCGTATGCATATCAAGTATGACACCTTTAGTGATGGGGAGCCAGTTGACCCTGAAGGGAGTGGAGAAGCCCAGCAGAGTAAGGAGGATGAGGAGGAGGAGGAGGAACCAGTACAGCATACTACAGGGGCTTCCAGTTCTGGAACCACTGATATGAGTGTTGTCCTTGCCGCCATTAGATAGCTGAACTCCAACATGGCAAGGCTCAATACTGACATGGTGCAGGGGTTTGCTGACATATGTGGCCAATTCACCACATATGACTAGAGGTTTAAGAGGATGGAGAAGGACATACATGACATCAACACCTATCTGTACTACGAAGGCAATGATGCGGAGGAGGAGGGAAGTGATGATGATATGGAGGACTAGGCTCCATAGCAGCAAAAGTTATATGCATCTTTTTTTTTTTTTTTGTTTAAGAAACAGTGTCTTTATTTTATCTTTACTTTTGGTTCATGTAAGAATTTGATGTACCCAGTTGTAATTTTTTTTCCCTTTTAGTTCATGGTATTGTGCTCGTCTCCAAGGGAGGTCAAGATGTAAACAACAACTGGCAACATGGACTCGAGTGTATATATCTACTTTTGAATTTTACTGTTGTCTCTATTATTTGCTATTGTTCATGGATTTTACCCTAGTTAGTCCTCTTCCTAGGTTTGGCACACATTCCAATTATTCCTATAGGAAGCTTTTAATTTAGACCCTAGCTGTATAGAGAAATCAGAAGTCTCCGTCAGATTGTAATTGGTGCGGAGCATCACGCTCTGATACCATGCTGTCACGCCCCCATTTTTTAGTAGGAATAAAATACAACAAAGGGGTGACTAGGATGACATGCATCATCCCTTTTCGCTATCAGGATCACTGGCATAGTGTCCTAATCCATAGTTAATAATCAATGTAAAGCATAGTAATTAAAAATGCGAAGATAAAGGGAAATTCCATTCAAAAATAGATTAATTACAAGCGGAAGCATTTAAATAGCAGTTCTAATATGTTCAGCTGCCTAATTGATACAAATAATGTTTAGTACTATTTACTGACTGACCATGATGTAACTACTCAAAAATACGTATAACAATGAATGTTTATATATGGCCCAAGGCCCAAAATAAACAAAAGAGAGATCAATCCCAAGTTTCAGTACGGTTCATAAGAGCAATCATCACAATGACCCTCGCCATGTTCCTCAAACATAGCCTTAGGCTCCTCAATGTCGATATCATCGTACTCAGAAGGCTGGGCATCAAGTCCAGCAAGATAACCACCATCTGCATCAAAATCTAAAAAGTGGTATACACAGAGGTTTAGCTCCAAACAAGCTAGTGAGGGGATGGGGAATGCATATACACACAGTTCACAAATAGTCCATGATGTATGAAATGTTAACTCATTTTACACCTAACAATCAGTCTAAGTCAAAGTGTATGCTACTATGATAACTTAGGTAACGCCGTGGGTCACTTAACTTATTGCCACGATGAGACCTCTATTTTCATTAGGGAGCCTATGCCGGTCGAAGCCTCAATACCACCCAGTGGCAGACCCCGATAACCATTACTAACCCTAGCCTGGCCTCTCTCACACTCCACAGGCGGTAGGTGCTCTGGCTACCCAACACCTAAACCCCTATTGGTAAGGGTCGTAGCATAAGGGCACAAAAGTCCTAACCACAGTTATACTATATGCAAGTCCTATCATCCCGAAAGGTAATCCGGGTGTATCAACGTCCCATACCATCGAGCACCCAAGTACCAGCACGACACGGTGCATACAGACCAATATGTCAAGCATGTAAAGAGTATACACATTCAAGGGATTCCGACACCGTAACCCGATATAACATAAGCAAATTCATCACCACATCTATCTCATTTTACATTAATAAAAGTATGCAATTATGTAGTGTAATATTAGGATGCATAGCATGATACATGTATAAATAAGCTAGAAAGTAAACAAACCCAAACAAGACCCAAAACCCACTCACCAGTTGTTTGATTGTCGCTTGAGGTGTTTAGTATGGTTTGCCTCAGTATACGCTCTCCCGTACTAGTTAAGTAACCTAGGGATGTGCAAGAATAGTGTTAAAATAGTGTAGGTGGGCCCCTTGATAAGTCCCAGTTGTTAAAGTTGGGTTTCATACAAGACAGCACGGACGGACTCAGGGATGGATGTTTGAGTTTAAAAATTATACCGCAAGCGTACGGGTCAATCGTAGCTACGGGTCGAACACGAGGAGATATACGCCACTCTATTTAACTAACTTAAAAGTAATGCAAAGTGAACCAAATTAAAGTGTTAAATTAAACTAATAAAACTAATGAAAATTAATGCATCCTAACTCATAGGCATCTAACAAAATTAAGGGATTAAGTTGGCATCCTAACACATGAGCATCTAACCTATCAAACTAACGTAAATTGAAAGGAATAAAAATGCAGCCACACATAATAACCACATAAAAAGGAATAAGGGAATAAAAGTGCATCCACAAACCACAACCATACAAAAAAAATAAAAGAAATAGAGGGAGAAGAAGAAGAAGATAGAGAGAGATAGAGGAGAGGGAGAATGAGATTAAGGGTTTAGAGAATGAGATACCTTGATGTGCTTGAATACTTGAATAAACTCACCATGGCTTCCTCTTCTAAATCTCCATGTCTTGTCATCAACATAGGAACTTAGACTAGGAAGCTTTAAACTACAACTATTACAACCATTAAACTAGACTTATGAAATCAAAACTAAGAACTTGAAATCAAAACTAAGAACTTAAGCCAAAAATAGGAAAAAAAGAGAAAATTTCACTAAGTGAATGAAGTAAAAATTACACTAAAAAAACTGAATTAAAATTGAACTAGAAACTAACTAAAAACTGAACTAAAAAACTAACTTCTTACAACCCAGAGGGCAAGGGGTATTTATAAGGGGAAGAGAGGAGAAGAGAGAAGAGGGAAGTGTAGGAGAAATATTCCCTAAGAAAAGAGAATATTCTCTTCTCCTTCCTCTTTTACAATGCCTTGAATCCTAGGAAAAAAGAAAAAAATAGAAAGAAGAAGAAGAGAAGATTGTTTACATAGACCTTCTATTTCTAGAAAAGTAAACTTCCAATTCTAACAAGTGCTTCTTTTTCTTTGTAGATATCTTCTCCAAGCAATAAAATCAAAGCATCTTTGATTTTTCAACTTTCCATAGGTGAGAGAATATCTTTCAAAATAAATCTATCCCAAGTAGAATTTCAGAAGTGCCCTTGAGAAGTTGGAGGAGAGAGAGAGTAAGGGTGATGACTAGGATTCCTTCAAGAATAAATAAAATACCCATTCTATCCTTCAGGAAACTTGGAGCATGGGGTGCTTATATAGGCCTCACCATTGTGTTCCTTGCGAAAAATCACCCAAAATAGACCCAAATTTCGTCCAATTTGGAGTTCGAGAGCCTAAGATATCTCAAGTTGAAGTTGGACAGTCCAGAGCCCTCCAAATGGAATCTTTCGGGTACAAGAAATATAACTTCTAATAATTGCGTTAAGGCCCCTGCAATCTGAACTTTCGTTTCACTTTGTCCCCAACCGACTATCAATAATTACAAATAAACCCCTATAGACCATTTTCGTGCTTCGTTACGAAAACGGCTGTAACTTTTTCGTTTCAACTCGGAATCATGTGCCGTTTAAACCGTTGCGAAGCTGACTCGATGGGCTACGTATTCAAGTCATTAACACCTCTAAACTGCTTAAAAACATTTCCTTAGTATCATCTCCTCCATTTTCACAAGAAATCACCTACAACCTGAAAAGCACAAGAAAGCACCGAGTAACTCTGTCCAATGTGGTAAAATGTATGCTTTATGCCCTAAGATTTCACACATAAATGTGCTCATCAGATTCCCCCACACTTGAAAGTTACTTGTCCCCAAATAAAGCAAAAGATAAACTAACCTAGAATGCAAAAAAAATCCTAACTCACTTTCATAGGAATCACGGTTGCACTTAGTATGTGCAACAAGCCTTTCAACCCCTAGGTTACCCCTAGTGGACGAGTTGTGTCTCGTGGGTGTTTGCAGTGAATATACACCTAAAATTCAATAAATCAAAAAGAATGATGTAAATTTTTCTCATGGCATAAGTAAGATAGGGCACACAATCTCAAAGAAATACTCAACTAAAGATTAAGGAGCCAAAGGTTCCCCCACACTTGAATTTTATCACCCCACATCAATTCAAGTAACAAGCATGCAACAAGTTCAAGGGATCTCCTCATATTTTTTGAACACTACTCACTTTCAAATAAACCCCCCCATAGCATCGATAGAACCAAAGACTTAGGCATTGAGTATTGTTGACCATACTTTTTTTATTCTCAACCACAAACTCTATTTCTACTCCACTACTGTTCTCTGAATGACATGGTGGAGCATACACCAGACACCCAAATACTTGGTAGCTTCACTTTTTGCATATATCCATAGAGACTTTGAGACATTGATGCAAGAGTTTTTTGAGTTTCCTTCCAAGGAATTTCGATCAAGTCACCCTGCTTCATGAGGCACAGTACCCTGTCTAGTCCCAAGGAATTCCACTTTCTTTTCTGTTCCTTGTTTTTTTTTTTTTCATTTATTTCCACTTTCATGCCTTGCCTTGCCACAAACAACTTGGTCTCAACTACTAGCCAAAAGATCAAAGGGTCCATAAAATACATAGAGGAATCTAGCCATCAAATGAAATAACGCTCATATTTTCAAACTCAATCCCTATCACTGGATACAAACCAACTACCGTCATTGAAAAGGGATTTTTTTATTATTTCGCATGCTAGGACACCTAATTCCCTCTCTCTCTCGTTTTGCAATCAAAGAGACATATGGACAAAACCAAACTATTGCCACAATCAAAATTCACCAATTAAGCCCAACATCCCCCCCACACTTAATTCATGCAGTGTCCTCAATGCATGCATAAAAGAAAGAATAAGGACAAGGGAGGAGATGAAGGGGCTTACTAGATATAATCAACAAAGAGGATCATGAAGAGTGATGAGCTCTACAAAAAGTACTAGGAGCAGCAACAGAAATCTCAATCCATGGCCAGTAAATGGAGAAATAGCTTCAGACCCAGAAAACACTCGACCATGAATTTTAGTAAAACGAGAAATAATATAAAAGTTAAGCACAACTGAGAAATATCCAATACAAAAAACTGTCCTCATGGGACAGTGGAAAATGAAGGCACTAAAACTCAAGCCATAAATCCTTCCATTCTCTCCCATTTGCAATGTAGAACACCTATCATTCTTTGAAAAACCAATCAAAAATGGATCACAATAACCATAAAAAGGATTATGAATAACTTCATCTAAATAATCATAAAAAATTGGAGGTTTACTCAAATCAATCCTAGCAATACAACTATCCGCTCTTTGCATAACTTGGTTTGCCAAATAAGGATCATGGAAATATGCTTGAAAGGCATTATGACTAACATTGCCCTCCTCAATAAAATCGTCAAACCTAGGAGGTTTGGACAAATCAACATGTGAAACAATGGAATCCTCAAAATGACAATTATCTAAGTTTTCCAAAGAGATAGGGGGAGATCGAGTTTCCTGGCTTTCTATGTTATTATGAAAATCTGATTCTAAATCAATAAATTCACTAGGCTCACTAAAATCAAAAATTTCAGGCAAAAGGTGGACTTCCCCAGGTAGCTCATCAAACCTCGCTTCACTAATATCTTGAGGAGACTCAATCTCAACAAATAAATTATCATGAAAAGCATCTTATTGGGAGTGACTCTCATTAACCTCAAATTGGGGTGGTGGACTTTCAATATCATTAAACTGGGGATGGGGCGGTTCAGGCTGACTAGGTAATGTACCCGTTTCCTCCTCTTGCACCATGGTTATCAGTTGAGAGAGTTGCTTCTCCATGGTATTTTGGCTTGTTGTGAGAAGGTTTATGTATTTCTCAAGCTCATTCAGTTTGGCCTCCTCACCCATGTTTTGAAACTCAAGGGGTTGGTGATATGGTTCAAGGAGAGGTGGCCCATTGAGATTTAATGGAGGGTTGGGCATTGGAGGACCAAACTGACCATGATATTGGAAATTGGGTGGTCTAGCTTGGTTATTCCATTGATCCCACAAAAAATCGGGATGATCACTCCACCCCTGATTGTAAGTGCCAAAAGAATTGTATTGAAATTGAGGACTCACATTCTCATCACCATAGCTACCCCCATAAAGATTAGGGCATCCTTCCATAACATGGATTGTCTGGGGAAGTGACCAATCAAAATTTCCCGAAAGCCCATAGTTGGGTTGGGGAGCAAAATTGTATTGGGGTGGTGCAAAATTGTTCTCTATCTCACTACTTTTGGCTTCCCTAACCTGTTTAAATATTTCCTCTAAAATCATGGTTGCCTTAGCATAGGTCCATCTTTCCCCCAAAGTCTTATATGGAAGTGTATCTCTCATTATTCTAAATTAACCACCTATCCCAAATTGAGGTCTCCCATAAAAAAAAAGTTTAAAGAAAATAAAAGACTAGAAAAAAAAATACTAAAAATAAGAGGGAGCCCAAGGTAGATAGTGCATCTATCCCTCAGAAATTGAAACAATGGTTCCAAAGTTGTAAGGTTGCCATATAGGTTGACAGCAAGGGAACCCGTATAGTCTTCACGAGCCACCTACAGGCGACTCCAAATGGATTCTGATGTAGGGTGGAGGACTACTATACGTTTATGTTTCCAATGCTCTCACTATGTCGCTTTCCTGTTATCAAGAGGGGTCACCTCCAAAGATAAGTCACATGCCAATCCAAACCACCCAACGAATCAAGGGGCACCAAGATTGGCTGGGTTTGGGCATATGAAGGACTTTAGATTAGGCGCACACTATTTGAAACAGAAGAGAAACAAGAAGAGTTTTCAAAAACTTTTTTTTTTAAAAAAAAAAAAAAGAAAGAGGAGAAAGAGAAGAAACTAAAGCACTTCGAATTACTTAAAAATCAAAAAAATAAAGTGGTCAATAATCTCCCCAGCAACGGCGCCAAAAACTTGTTTGAGTTTAAAAATTATACCGCAAGCGTACGGGTCAATTGTAGTTACGGGTCGAACACGAGGAGATATACGCCACTCTATTTAACTAACTTAAAAGTAATGCAAAGTGAACCAAATTAAAGTGTTAAATTAAACTAATGAAACTAATAAAAATTAATGCATCCTAACTCATAAGCATCTAACAAAATTAAGGGATTAAGTTGGCGTCCTAACACATGAGCATCTAACCTATCAAACTAACGTAAATTGAAAGGAATAAAAATGCAACCACACATAATAACCACATAAAAAGGAATAAGGGAATAAAAGTGCATCCACAAACCACAACCATACAAAAAAAAGAAAAGAAATAGAGGGAGAAGAAGAAGAAGATAGAGAGAGATAGAAGAGAGGGAGAATGAGATTAAGGGTTTAGAGAATGAGATACCTTGATGTGTTTGAATACTTGAATAAACTCACCATGGCTTCCTCTTCTAAATCTCCATGTCTTGTCATCAACATAGGAACTTAGACTAGGAAGCTTTAAACTACAACTATTACAACCATTAAACTAGACTTATGAAATCAAAACTAAGAACTTGAAATCAAAACTAAGAACTTAAGCCAAAAATAGGAAAAGAAGAGAAAATTTCACTAAGTGAATGAAGTAAAAATTACACTAAAAAAACTGAATTAAAATTGAACTAGAAACTAACTAAAAACTGAACTAAAAAACTAACTTCTTACAACCCAGAGGGCAAGGGGTATTTATAAGGGGAAGAGAGGAGAAGAGAGAAGAGGGAAGTGTAGGAGAAATATTCCCTAAGAAAAGAGAATATTCTCTTCTCCTTCCTCTTTTACAATGCCTTGAATCCTAATAAAAAAAAAAAAAATAGAAAGAAGAAGAAGAGAAGATTGTTTACATAGACCTTCTATTTCTAGAAAAGTAAACTTCCAATTCTAACAAGTGCTTCCTTTTCTTTGTAGATATCTTCTCCAAGCAATAAAATCAAAGCATCTTTGATTTTTCAACTTTCCATAGGTGAGAGAATATCTTTCAAAATAAATCTATCCCAAGTAGAATTTCAGAAGTGCCCTTGAGAAGTTGGAGGAGAGAGAGAGTAAGGGTGATGACTAGGATTCCTTCAAGAATAAATAAAATACCCATTCTGTCCTTCAGGAAACTTGGAGCATGGGGTGCTTATATAGGCCTCACCATTGTGTTCCTTGCGAAAAATCACCCAAAATAGACCCAAATTTCGTCCAATTTGGAGTTCGAGAGCCTAAGATATCTCAAGTTGAAGTTGGACAGTCCAGAGCCCTCCAAATAGAATCTTTCGGGTACAAGAAATATAACTTCTAATAATTGCGTTAAGGCCCCTGCAATCTGAACTTTCGCTTCACTTTGTCCCCAACCGACTGTCAATAATTACAAATAAACCCCTATAGACCATTTTCGTGCTTCGTTACGAAAACGGCCGTCACTTGTTCGTTTCAACTCGGAATCATGTGCCGTTTAAATCGTTGCGAAGTTGACTCGATGGGCTACGCATCCAAGTCATTAACACCTCTAAACTGCTTAAAAACATTTCCTTAGCATCATCTCCTCCATTTTCATAAGAAATCACCTACAACCTGAAAAGCACAAGAAAGCACCAAGTAACTCTGTCCAATGTGGTAAAATGTATGCTTTATGCCCTAAGATTTTACACATAAATGTGCTCATCAATGGAAGCAACAGAGTGAGTCCGTTCCTGGCTTCGTTCAGGCATATGGTGAAAACAGGAGGGACTGATTCACGGACGGAACCTCACCATGAATTCGTTCGTGCATCCATCCGAACCCTGAGACATTCCCAAGAGGAGGGAGAAGGTACTCACCTAGCCAAGTGAGCCAATGGATGAAGTCCACCACCAAGCCCTCCTCCAATCACCTTCTTCTTCTCCTTCAATGCTGTCCAAGCCTTCCACGATTTTGGTTGGTAGGAGGAGTGAATGAGATAATAGAAGGCTGTGTATTGTATTTATATTAAGTGGCCCACTTAGGGCCTATTTGGTTTCAGTCCTTTAAGATAAAACTCAACTAAATGTGTTAATAGGCTAGTGGGCCCTCCAAAATAGCACACACACATTACAAAGGGATCAAGGGAGGGGTCCACCATGTTTGGGGGCGTAGCCCTAAGATCCGGGGACATGGGCCCCACATAGGGAAAACACTTAAAAAGTAAAAAATAGCATGGATGGATCCACGGACGAAACCAATCTTGTGAGTCCGTCCGTGACTCTGTTGTTGCTGTAAGAGCTAAAACACAATTAAAGTGGTTGGGCTTTAACCCACACTACAAGGCCATTGAGGGGAGGATAAACAAGTGGACTTGAGGTTAGTAACATACCCCTAGGTCCTCACGGCACGTCTCCTAAGATTTTGATTAGAGTCTCTACCGCAACGTCGGTCTCATTACGGAATGATGTGTCTAAGTGGGGCGACATGGTGTAAACCTTCTGGTATGCCTCACTCTCGGGACTCATGCTAGGAGGGAAGTCGATGAAGTCATCATCTACAAATCTCCCCCACTGCCAGTTAAGAAACCTCTCTTCCATAGGTAGACCCATGTCAAAATCAATGACTTTGTGGCTAGGCTTGACCACCATAGGGAACAGCTCACTAGCATACGCGACAGCAACATCTACACGTCACAAGGATAACAAATAAATATTAGGGCCTCGGGTGCGAGTAGAATAGGCCGAGGTTGGAACTTGAAGTCATGCTCATTCAACTCTACCACCCAGGTGATCAATCGTCCTGATACATCTGGTTTATGTAACACCTTCTTTAGTGGTAGGTCTGTGAGCACCCCGACCGTATGGGCCTGGAAGTATGGCTTTAGCTTTCTTGCCGCGATCACCAATGCAGAGGCTACCTTCTCGATTCGGATGTACCTGGTCTCTGCATCGATCAATACATGACTGACATAGTAGATAGGTCTCTGCTATTTACCTTCCTCCTTCTGTAATACTGCGCTTACCACAACTGGGGTGGTAGCCAAGGGGAGTTGTAACTCCTTATTAGGTTCTGGTCGTCTAAGCAGCGACAAACTTTCCAGATACCTCTTCAATTCCTCGAAGGCTCTTTGGCATTCCTCCGTCCATATGAAGTCTTTAGGATTTTGGAGGTTCTTCAACATCTTGAAGAATAGCAGACACTTGTCCCCAGCCCGCGACATGAACCTTGATAGGGTCGCGATCTTTCCATTCAGCCTCTATACCTCCCTGACCTTTGGGGTGGCAGCATCTCCTGGATGGCCCTGATCTTTGACAAATTGGCTTGTATTCCATGTACTAAGACCATGAAGCCTAGGAACTTCCCTGACATCACACTGAAGGCGCACTTGGTAGGGTTTAGCATCATATGGTTCTTCCTTAGTACCCTGAACACTTCCTCCAAGTCAGCTAGGTGTTGCTCAGCCTTAACGCTTTTCACAAGCATGTCATCCATGTGGACCTCCATGTTACGCCCTATCTGTTCCTCAAACATCTTATTGACCAATCTCTAATAGGTCGCCCCTACGTTCTTTAGCCCAAATTGCATGACTCGGTAATAGTAGTTGTCCTTATCTGTTCAGAATGCAGTGTAGGACTTATCTTCCTCTTCCTCATTCATGAGGATCTGGTTGTAGCTGGAGTATGCATCCATGAAGGTCAGCATCTCATGCCCTGCGGTTGCATCGATTAACAGGTCGATCCTTGGTAGGGGGTATTCATCTTTTGGGCATGCCTTGTTCAGATCGGTATAATCGATGCACATCGTCCATCTTCTATTTGGTTTTGGTACCATCACCACATTCGCGAGCCAGGTCAGGAACTTCTCCTCTCTAATGAACCCCGAATGGCTTAACTTCATGACTTCTTCCTTGATTGCCATTTATCGGTCAAAGGCAAAGTTCCTCCTCTTTTATTGTACTGGCTTCCTGGTTGGATCTACCTGTATTTGTGTTCGGCCATATGCTGAGGTATGCCTGGCATGTCCGAGATCGACCATGCAAAGACATCTGAGTTCTCCTTGAGGAATTGCCCAAGCTTGTTTTTCTATTCTTTGCTAGCAGGCATCCAACCTACACTACCTTGGTGGGGTCATCCTCGTAAAGAGGATACAGGATGAGGTCCTCCACTGGCTTGCCCCTTTATTCTGTTAGCTCGTTTCTCTGGTAGCTGATGAGGTTCTCTACACACAGTGCCATCCCTCGAGCATTGCCATTGTTCTTCTTGATGAACATCGTGTAATACTACCTGGCTTTCTTCTGGTCTCCTCTGATCTTGCCCACTCCATTTTCTATTGGGAACTTCACCTTCAGGTGGATTGGTGAGACTATTCCCCTGAGAGCGATTAGGGACAGTCGTCCTAGTATGCCATTGAAGGATACCACTGATCTCACTACCATGTAGTTAACTATGATCGTGGTTTACGAAGGTACTCTCCGACTGTGATGGGCAATTCCATTATTCCTCTGATGGAGGCTGTGGTGCCCGAGAACCCATGGAGATGGGTTAGTTTAGGCTTGAGTTGGTCGTCACTGAACCCAAACTGCCAATAGGCTTCTAGTGAAAGCATGTCCACAGATGTTCTGGTGTCCACCAGCATCTTGTGCACAACTCGATAAGCTATGTCCACCTGCACTACTAGGGCATCTTCATGTGGCAGGCCCACTCCTTCTAGGTTAACGTCCGAGAAGGAGATGACCGTCTCGGTCTTGGCTACTTTGCTCAGCATCTTTGCTACTCCCACGAACCTAGTATGGGCTTTGGCTTTTCTTGTGGACTCCTGCCCTGGTCCTCCTAGTATGGTGAGGACTAGGGCTCCTCTGGTGTTGCTTGGTCCAGGGTCATCCCTTCTTTCTTCTTGGAGGCCTTGGTCTTCGTCATGATTCGCTCTTCTTTCCTCTCGTCATGGCTCCTCTCTTACCCGATCACGATCTCTACCTCCTTGACCCGAACGGCCTTCACGACTTTACTTCACGTACTTGTTCAGGTTCCCTACTTTGATGAGTTGCTCTATCTCTCTCTTCAGTTGGTTGTTGTCCTTTGTGTCATGTTCTATGTCCTTGTGGAAGAGACAATACTTGTTTGGATTTCGCTTCTCAAGTCCTGCAAGCATGGGTCGTGGCTAATTGAGTAGGCCACGGTCTTGAATCTGCATAAGGATCTACGACTTGGTAATATTCAGGGGGTGTAGTCGGGGCTGCTTGCTCGGCATTCCTCTCCGGGTGATGTTCAGCCTTTTTCGACTGGTGGTCACCTTTTTCCTGTTGGCGCTCGGTCCTCAATCTTTTGCCCTCTTTACGATCATCCGATGCTAATCTCTTGTTCTCCTGAGGTTTTTATTCAATGACCTTTTCCGAGCTTGTAGTACCTCGGCCATGTTGGTGAACTCATTGCATCGCTCCAGAATTTCTTTTATCTTCTTGGTCTCATGTCATGTCAGGTCCTTGATCAAGTCCAGGTCTCTAATGCCCCCAACCAAGGCTGCATGTTGGGTCTAGTAGTCTAGGTCTCGGACCTCCAGGGACTGTTTTGTAAACCTGGTGACATATTTCCCTGAGGGACTCCCTAGGTTTCTGTTCCACATTCAATAAATTGACCGTGGTCTTCTTCTGTTTGATGCTGTTTTGAAAGCGGGTGACAAACTGCTCGTAGAGTTCTGCGAACAAACTTATCGATTGAGGCCTAAGCCTTGAGAACCACGAAGTGGCTACACCCTTGAGGGATGCTGGGAATGCTCGATAGGAGACCATGTTCGATCCCCTATATAGGGTCATCATCTCGTTGAAGTAGTTGATGTGGTCATTGGGATCCGTGGTACCACTATAGAGCTCAAAGGTAGGTAACCTGAATCTGGAGGGGAGAGATGCACCCATAATTTTTGCCGAGAATGGATGTTGGCCTAGTATGAATTGTGTTTCACCTTTCATCTACTTCTTAAATCCTTCCAACTTCTCATCCAATTCTCGGAGTCTTTTATCTAGCTCCTTGTCACGGGACTGTTTGCCACACCTGATTGCTCATTCACTGCAAACCTGCTCTCAACCCCTTCTTGATGTTGCCTCCCGTTGTGAGTTTTGATGTGATGACGAGTGATCACGATGTGATAAGCCTTGACGCGAACATGAGGGACTTTCTTCATGATAGGTCTAACTTTACCTTGGTGTGTGACTTCCTCCTAGTCGCCTTTAGAATACTAATCTTCTGATTGAACCATCCTAATTAGGTTCCATCGATCTATGTGTTGGTGACCCCTCACATTCCAATTAGATTGGTAGATCCGCTGTTCTCATGGGATGATGCGAAGGATCTCCTTGCTAGTGAGTTAAACTTGTGTGCCTCGCGAGTCTCTCCAATCTTTCACCCCCAGGGAGTGACCTCCTAGGGTTTTACTCCTGTCAAGGGATTGGCTCTGTCCTGGGTGGTAGCAACACCCTCCTGCTACGGGACGTTACCCGCTATCTTAGATAGTCTCAAAAGAGTCTTTGGTCCTGGAGGATCTATCACTGCAAGGCATGTTCGGGTCGGGTACTACCTCCACGGCTACTTCGTTATCGAGGTTAACTATGTCAATGTGCTCGTTCTCCGAGTTCCCCATCTTTGGCACTTCATGATTATTTGCTCTCTGACAAGAGCTCTCCGATGGTGGTGACCCGTTCCTCTCCCTTGCAGCATTGGTAGACGGAGCGGCCTTCTTACCCCTTGGTGTCATTGAATACTTGAATAAGCAAGCTAGTAGATACATTGGCTAGCGTCGTTCCCACAGATGACACCGATCTGTTGCATCAAGAAATCGCCTGGTGGTCCTTCGGGTACCACAACCTGCAAAAGGACGTCAAGGACAAGGGAGAATCGATGTGGTTCTGGCCTAGGACTCTCCGATGCCTAAGTTAGATCTCTCTGAGCAATAGATGAATTACTGGAATTCAAAATGGGTTAATGGGGGAAGAATACTTGAGTACTTATAGTGGGGTATGGCAGTGTGGAGAGTCCAAGTAGTTAGTGATAGACCTCCTTGGTAGTAAAGTCCATCACGTATTAGATCACTTCCTCTTGGGTGGTTGAGTCTGGATAGGGTAGGTGTTCCCTTGCTGATAGACATGCGTGCTCCTCAAGTGTTGGATAAGATCCATGAGAGTTGTACACAAGGAAGGTGCATCTCCTTTGGGATAAGATCCCTTTGCCGGTAGGATGATGTAAATCTAGGTGGTGATGCCATTGCCAACTTGTGTAGTGACCTTGGTCCTTGAGTGACCTATTGGGTCTCTTCCTCTTAAGTCTGGCGGATGAGTCTTGATGTAGCCGAGTCTAGGTCGTCTTCTCTTCATGCCATGCCATGTGGCAGATCGAGGTTGGCCCCGAGTATTTGTGATTTATCAATAATAATAAAAAAAACACCGTCCACTTAGGGGGTCACTTTAATAGAATTCAAGGAAGAAGCTTGGAGCTGCTAGGTTTGCCGGAATGGGTCGATGAAAGCAACGATGGTAGCGAAGGAGGAGAAGAAGCCAGAGAAAAGTGTTTGAATTGAATAGGTTTTTGTTTATAATCTTAGAAGAGGGCAAAGTTGGCATTTCCCATTGAGTATTATTTAATGGGATATTAGAAGAGGGCAAAATTGGCATTTTACATTGTATTATTTAACACCGTCCACTCAGGGGGTGCAGTTGTATAATTTAAAAACACAGGGGGTCGCTCTATATTTAGTATAAACCTCAAGGGATAGCAGTGTAATTTTCCCTAATATATATTTTGAATTAGCTGAAACTACTGCCAACTTTACTAGAATTCCCTTTAACTGGTGTAATTATAAGGATATTCTCCCTGGTCAAACTATGTATCCTCTTCTTGTTTTATAAAATATTTTATTTCCATAAAAAAAAAAAAAGTTAAAGCTTCTCCTTTGTATTTAAGATCCAGCAAGCTTGCACCAAAGATGAAGTTGTTGAACTCTTCCACTGCCTATTGAAAAATTAATACAATCCCCACTAACCTTTTCTCTATGATTATCTCACCACATTGAATTCCCCAAGAACTGTCCATGGCCCAGACATATTATATAAGAGATAGACTCCAATGCATTCCACAACTCCACTTACTCCATACACAGAAGTACAATAGAAAGGGATGGAAAATGCCCTTAATAGCCATAGCCATATGAATGAACTGAGGGGCTTTTAAGAGAATATCCACATTGATAGTTGTTGAATCCCATGCTAGGGTTTCTAAGATGATCATGTCATCTCTCTCTCTCTCTACCTTTTCACAATTGCATATGTTCCTATATGGCTTTTATTCAGTGCTTTATTGTAGCGGATTGTTCTTTTTTATTTTTGTTGTTCCAAACATAGTTGGGCTGGAAAACCAGGTTTTTTTACTCCACTCGTCTTTGAGAAAAACCTAGGAACTCGGCCTTGTCAAACATAGTGAAGGTGAGTCAATTTTTTTTTTTTAAAATGCAATAAATTTGTATAAATTAGTGTTAAGATTGAGAGAAGACATGAAGAAAGGTTGAGAGACAAGAGAAGGAAGACACAAAGTTTTACTTGGTTCGGTGGTCAATCACCTACGTCCAAGGGTTCTCTTCTTGAGAGAGAATATTGTATTCACTTACCTTTCATCATTCATTCGTACACTATTTAAATCCATCCTTTCCATAACCGATGGATCTATCTTAAGGAAAAGATAAGAATAAAATCCTTGATTTAGGGGCTGATAATTAGGGGGAGACATAGGAGACATATTTGCTCTCTTTCCTTGATATTTTAAATTATTTCCATTTAGGATGGCATGTGTTTTGTGTGCAAGCTGAGCATTGGGAGAAGATAGGCCATGAGTCAGCATTGACTTGTTTTGGATTATGGTTCCTCTTTGTACCACAGTTCCATGGTCTTGATGACCATGGACCAATTTTGAATCTTCATATGTCATAACACTCCCCCTCAAGCTCATGGGGTTGGAGACCACTTTGAGATTGCTTATGATGGCATCAAATCGGTGAGATGATAGTGGTTTGGTAAACACATCGGTCAATTGGTCTTTTGTGGAAATGTATCAGACATTTAGATCGCCCTTAGCGACTTTGCCTCGAACAAAGTGGAAATCTATTTCCACATGCTTCGTCCATGCATGAAAGACAGGATTTACGGTGAGATAGGTTGCCTCGATGTTGTCACACCATATGTCACACCCCAAACCACCCCCTGGAAGATTTAGGTAGGTGACCCGAATTACATAACAGCAATCTGCCAAATCCAATGGATGTAGAAGCAGTTAATACATTCATGGTACCACATTCGTAACATTACCATAAGTAAGATCAGAGTGCTGCAGAAAAATCTACAATTATAACCAAGAAAAGGAAAGCGTAGCGATACGGGAATGATGGTGATATATATACATATGTATGTTCTGAAACATTCCCCGGTACAACCCACAATTAAAAAGTAAAAGTAGCATATACATAAGCAAAAGAAAAAGGTACATATATATATACTAGTAAACTCACACGTGCAAATGCACATAGGGCCATATGTTGGAGTGCGAGAAAGCATGATGTGTAGTCTCACATTATTAGCATTTTATCCTTCAATGTGTAAGTCTTGTAACTAACTCGAGATCTCCTGGTGAGTAAGGTATGAAGCATACCACAGCTTAGCAACTACGCTAGGCAGTTGTTGGTATATAATCATCCACATAAAAAATAATTTGAAGTTAAAATTAAGAGTTATAAATTGCAAACGCTACTTTCAATAATAGTTACAATGTTCATTTACATCAATTCTGAATTAACTTCTAAATACACAGTTTGTAGCTATTCCATTTAGCTTTGCCTATCTAATCCTTCTCAATTCTTTTCTTCTTCTTTTGCTGATCTTGATTGTCTTCTAAATCAATGACTCTCTTCTTCTCTGCATATCTTTTTTTGAGTTTCTCTGCAACAATTCTTTTTGATGTTCTAGTTGAATAGTTTCTATTATCAATTTTGAAGTAGAAACTATACACTTTGGATATGCAACACTTTAAAGCATCTTTGTGCTGCAAAACAGAAAAGAAACATTAATTATATATTTAATTTTAGTTGTTTTGTTATTTGTTTTAGTAAATTTGCTTCCAAAAAATAATATCATTTCTTTACCTTCTCTGTTGATTTTGCATATTCAACTGCTGAAACTCCGGTAATTGTTTCAATATCATTAAATATTGTCACAATTATTGTTCCTGTATCATCTGAGACCCTGAATTCCACCAAGTACCTGTCAATGTAAAGTAATTCTTTATTTTAAATATTTCTAAAATAAAAATGTTTTGTATTAATTTATTGGTGAAATCGAATCTTACTTCTGTGTATATTTTGTATCATCATTTGCACATTTTTTGCATGTTGCTTTGGCTCCTTGAAGGTGTACTTTTTTGCTACATTTTACGTATGCGTTGTACCATGGTTCTTCAGTGTAAAGTTTTGAGATTACTCCTGTAATATAATAATATTTTTCCTACAAATTTGATTATGTTAGAATGCTCAAAGTAAAATGAAAACAATAGTTATATCTAATATTTTACTAATTCTTAGAAGGGAAATTATTAACATAACAAAGGTCTATTATTTTTTCAAACATAACAAGACAGCAACTACCCTCTTAAAACTACCCTTAGGGACACACTTGGAAATAAATTCATGAGGACAAATGAGTGAAATCACATTTACTACTAAAAATAAATAAAAAAATTCAAAAAAAAAAACCTTTAACTAAATTTCTTAATTAAGGGTTAATTCGTAATTCAACTTCATCCCTTCTTCCTCTTCCCAGGTCTTACGCATTGAATTGTTGGCGACCCTTTCATGTTCTGCATCTCCGACAGTGCAACGACCCCAATTGAAGAGGAAACAACTCCAGAGTTAAAATCGTAAGTTTAGCACACGATTCCTTCGCCCCTTCTTTCTCTTCCCAGGTCTTACACTTTGAATATCGATCTGCCGGTGACCCTTTCATCTTCTCCATCTCCGACAGCCTTGCAGCGAGCCCAATCGAGGAGGAAACAAATCCAGACTCTGCCCTGGTTCTCCTTTTCTATGGTACAAGTGAATCTCTTCCCTAGACTCTGCCCTGGTTCTCCTGTTCTATGGTACAAGTGAGTCTCTTCCCCAATCCAGACTCTGCCCTGGTTCGCCCCTTCTTTCTTTCTCTCTCTGTGTGAATTTTTTTTTCTGTTGATTTTATTTCTATAACATTCAATGCTCACTGTGAAGTATGTTTTTTCTGTTGATATTATCTCTTCCTTATGCACTTCTTTTTCCTTCTGAGTTTCTACTCATGTTCCTGCTTGTATCTTGATTGCATGTTTGCCATTCTCTTTAAAGCGACTTGTGTAGTATGTTTGTAACTTACTCTTTGGAAAAAGGACCAACCTCCCTGGTATGAGCTCATGCATTGTGCAATTAAGTCTGGTTTGAGGCAATGTTCAATTATTTGAAGTAAATTTGAGTGATCAATTCTGATTAAAATTGTTAGTGGTCAGTTTTTCTGGTTTTTACTCCTGCCTTGAGCTCAAATGTTCAAGGTTTGGTTGTGGAGGGAAAAAGAAAAGAAGAGTTGGGAGTTAGTTGATTTTGTGTTTTTGGGGATGGTGGATCCACGAAAATTAAGAATTACCAAATATTTCATGTTGGGAGCAAACGAAATGGCACATGAACAAATTTTACAGCTAAGCTTCACTCTTGTTACTCTCCTTTCCAATGGTCCACCGGTCACTGGCCACAGATTCTGATGTTTGTGAGTTTTACCTATTTAATTTTTACTTAATTCTTTATTCTCTCTCACTTGCCCAAAAAAACAGTTGGTCGATTGAACATGTAGAAATGTGTGTAAGCAATAAACATCAGTCGAATCTTGATTCTTGTTTTGGTCTCTTACTTTTTGAGAGAGGAAACCAATTGCTCAGTCTGAATCTAGATCTCTTGTATCCCCTTCTTCTTCATCAACTTTTTATTTTGGGTTATAGCCTCTTGAATCCCTGAATCTAGATCTCTTATTTTAATTTTGAAGAGGGTTGAGAAGTATGGAGCAGTGGGACGTCATTTTTTCTCTGTAACAGTAACATATTACTGCATCTTGCAAGTCGAATGCTAGTTAATTGGACTTTCGGTTGGGGGAATTGGATTGGAAATCAGTGAACCTAAAACCAGAAGACACTGGATGCTTAAGGCCTAAGGTGTAGAACTTACAAGTGATTGTAGCATCCATTGTTTGGAAGAGGGATTTTCTAGAGTACTCATGAGTCATGAGCTGTTATTCAGACAATTAATTGGATCTCTGAGAACTCTACAAAAATATTTATTTTCACTTAACATTTTCACAAATTCTGGGCTTTAGAGGAAATATATAACTAGATAGACTGAGGGTGGACCTTGGTGCAACGGTAAGGTTGCTCCATTGTGACCAAGTGGTCACGGGATCAAGTCTCAAGAAACAGCCTCTCTGCAAAGAGGGGGTAAGGTTGCGTACATTATGACCCTCCCCAAACCTCATAGTGGTGGAAGCCTCGTGCACTGGGTACGTCCTTTTTATATAACTAGATAGACTAAAACCTAGAAAGGGGGTGAGGAGCCAGTTATACCTTGAACCTTTTTCAAATGTTTGTGGGCTTTTAGTAATTGATTATTTATTTTTTCCTATGCATTCAAAGCTGTTCCAATTTGGACTTCTATTTTTTTTTTAATCTCTCTCACAAGGACTTCTCTGCTGTAAAACACTATAGGCAATATCTCATCTGTGTAAGGGTATTTATGTAATATCCCTTTATATGTTCTAATATAATCCTACTTGTATTAATGCCCAGGCTGTGAGGGGCAATCTAGTAATTAGCCCATCTGACCTAAACCCTAGTTTTCATATATATACTAGCTGGAGGCAGCAGTCTGGGTATTCCAAACTAGATACTCAGGGTGTAATGCTTTAAGATTGTTAGGGTGTAATGCTTTAAGCAACCTTGTGCTTAAACTCTAAAGCCGAAGACGTGAAACAGATTTCTCAAAGGAAAACCTACGCCAATCTCTCAAAAGAAAACCTATAAAAATCGTCACATACGATCTCCAAAATCGAATCAAGGATCGATCTTAATGCGATCTTCAACGCAATTCTGCCGAAGCCGATCTTGAACGCAGAGAAACGAAAAAAAAAATAATAATAATGCTTTAAGATTGTTAGGGTTAGGGTTTAGCTAATGAGACAATAAACCAGGTTAACCATAATTTACTTGATCCCAAATACTACATTGTAGGTTAGGACATGTGAACTATAGGAAAATGCTCAAACTAGCTAAAACTCATAATTTACCATTAGACACTTCAATTAGATTTAACAGATGTGAAGTGTGTGCTCAAACTAAAATAACTAGAAAACCGTTCATACCGGTTTCTAGGAGCACTCAACTTCTTGAACTTATACATTCTGACATTTATGACTTTAAAAGCTACACAACTAGAGGAGGTCGGAAGTATTTGATAACATTTATAGACGATTTTTCTAGATATTGTCATTTATACCTGTTAAAATCTAAAGATGAAGCTTTTGAAAAATTTAAAATTTTCAAGAATAGGGTAGAAAATCAGTTGAACTTGAAATTAAAAGATTTAGAAGTGATAGGGGAGGAGAATACAAATTGACAGAGTTCAAGGAATTCTGTGCCTCTGCAGGCATAATCCTTGAAACTACTGCTCCTTACTCACCTCAATCAAATGGCATAGCTGAAAGAAAGAACAGGACGTTAACAGAGATGTTAAACTCCATGTTATTGACAGCTGGTATGCCCTCTTGCTATTGGGGAGAAGCAGTGTTGACTGCAAATCACATTCTAAATAGACTACCACATTCAAAACTGACTTCTACACCTTATGAACTATGGCATAATCATCCCTGTAGATATGACACTCTTAAGGTTTGGGGCTGTGTAGCTTATGTTAGGATACAAGACCCTAGGAGACCTAAGGTGGGAACTAGAACAAACACTTGTGTATATCTTGGTTGTGCAGAAGACAGTGCTGCAGACCGGTTTTTGGATCTATCAACCAATGTGGTGATAGAATCTAGGGATGCTATATTCTTTGAGGATAAATTCCTTAGAGATAAAGGCCTGACCTTGCCTGGTTTGACTGAAGTGGTTACAGAATCACCTTTGGAATCTGAACCAATTGTTTCTGACACTACTCCCACAATGCTCCTTGAATCAGAATCTAGAAGAGTATCTACTAGATATCGAGTACCCAAGAATTTTGGTGAGGATTTTGTGACCTACCATTTAGAGGCTGATCCATCCACCTATAAGGAAGCGATGAGATCTAGGGACTCCCTGTTATGGAAAGAAGCCATTGATGAGGAAATGAGCTCTTTAATGCAGAATGAGACCTGGCACCTTGTTGATCTGCCTAGAGGGGCCAAGACAATAGGGTGTAAGTGGGTACTGAAGAAGAAACTTAATCCGGATGGGTCTATAGCCAGGTATAAAGCACGATTAGTAGCTAAGGACTATAAACAGGTGAGAGGGATAGATTATTTTGACATCTACTCTCCGGTCTGCCATTTGGCAACAATAAGGATTCTTCTTGCCATAGCATCTATTGAGCACTATGTTGTGCATCAAATGGATGTAAAAACGGCTTTCCTTAATGGAGACCTAACAGAAGAAATCTACATAAACCAACCTGAAGGGTTTGTCATGGAAGGTTCTGAAAAAAGAGTTTGTAAATTAAACAAATCTCTCTATGGTCTTAAACAAGCACCTAAATTGTGGCATGAGAAGTTTGACAAGACAGTAAAGAGCTTTGGTTTTCAAACCAGCAACTCGGATAAGTGCCTTTATTTTTGTCTGAGTCAAACAAGGTCGCGATTATTTGCTTGTATGTAGACGACATGTTGATTCTAGGTTCTGATCTCTCTGTAGTGAGTGACATTAAAGAAATCTTGTCCAAAGAATTCAACATGAAAGATCTTGGTGTGGTAGACACCATTCTTGGAATGAGAGTAAGCTTCAGTGAGCAAGGGATCACCCTTAATCAGACTCATTACATTGAGAAGCTACTTTCTAGTTGGAGATACAGTGATTGTAAACCGATTGAGACACCCTATGACTACAACAAACGGTTGAAACCTAACACAGGTGACACCGTGAATCAGTTAGATTATTCTAAACTGATTGGTAGTCTCATGTATGCAATGAGTTGCACTAGGCCAGACATAGCCTTTACGGTAGGCATGCTGAGTCGTTTCACTAGTAATCCTGGAAAAGAGCATTGGGATGCCCTATCGAGGCTGATGAGATACCTTAAGGGTACTCAAGGTTATGCTTTATGTTATAATGGACATCCTCCAACTTTGGAAGGATATTCTGATGCATCTTGGTGCTCAGATTTGGGAGACAGCAGATCCACCAGTGGTTATGTATTTACACTAGGAGGAGCAGCTGTAGCATGGAAATCCAAAAGACAGACTAGTATTGCTCTGTCATCTATGGAATCGGAACTTTATGCTCTAGCTTCTGCGGGAGATGAAGCAGAGTGGATAAAGGATCTGATTATGGATATTCCATTGAGGAGTTTTAAGTTAAACTCTATATCTATATTCTGTGATAATCAAGCAACAAAGACGATTGTGAATAACTCACTCTTTAATGGTAAGAGGAGACACATCAGGCTGAAACAGGCCATGCTGAATTATAGAACAGAACAAGGGATTATCACTTTGATTGATGTGAGATCGAAGGATAATACGGCAGATGCCCTTACAAAGGGATTGAACAAAGATCGAACATTCAAAACTACAGGGGAGATGGGGTTAAAGACCATTTAGTCAGGTCTTAACCTAACCCGATATTATTTTGAATTATTCGAATCTCATCTAGCCTTGGTAAGCATTCAGGACAGTTTACATGTTTCAGATAACTTAGTTAGGTTACTAAGTATGGGGGTTTGTGAAACCATTCCAAACTTGATGGGGTAGCAAATTTTCATGTGAAATCTCCTTACTTTGTTATTCCACAAAGGAATATGGAAAATGTCTGATATGTTTCAATGATATTGTGCTAGTCTTTATGTCATTCCAAATTTGATGACATGTCTTTCATAGTATGGTGTACCATTCCAAATTTGATGATACAACATAAATCTATGACTGATATGACGAATACAGTATTCCAAATGGAAACATGGTATGGTCCTTATGATAGAGACTATATAGGATCGAGTTCTTGTAAAGAAACTTGATGATGATGCTTATTGTTTTTTTGATTTACCTTCAGCCATATATGAAATGTACTAAGTTCTTATTGTTGAACTAGATACTATTGTGCAAATGATTGAATTCATAATATCTTATGAAATTCATATTTGACAAATTACAGAGAATGGCGAAGATGGAGGAGAACGGTTGAATCTGGATCTCGATGAGGATGACTTACTTGATGAGTAAAGTCACATGGATTGCAAGGACTTTTTCTTTTGATTATTTCTTTTGGTTTAGCCACTTGCATGTGGAACTTCAGATTTATTGTTGGGTTTAGTTTTGATCTAAAACCCTAGTTTATTTCTTGAAGTCTACTTATTTCTTATTTGATTTATTGGATTATTGATATTCAATTTATATTGATTCAATTACTGATTGAACAATGGTTCCTATACATGTGTAATGGATATATGTAGAACATAGGAGGAGATTGTAAGGGTATTTATGTAATATCCCTTTATATGTTCTAATATAATCCTACTTGTATTAATGCCCAGGCTGTGAGGGGCAATCTAGTAATTAGCCCATCTGACCTAAACCCTAGTTTTCATATATATACTAGCTGGAGGCAGCAGTCTGGGTATTCCAAACTAGATACTCAGGGTGTAATGCTTTAAGATTGTTAGGGTGTAATGCTTTAAGCAACCTTGTGCTTAAACCCTAACCCTAACAATCTGTGCAGCTTGGAGATTGTGAAATACGATCCAGACAGAAGTATATACTTCTCACAAGTACCCAGTGGGGGAAATCATTATCAGATACAGTAAGGACTTTGATTGATCAACTGAGAAATTATGCAAAAAGAGCCAGATATGGAGAAAGCTCACGATGGTGCTTAATCTTTCAGTAAGGAAATAAAAATGTTAAAATTTTCAGTTAGAATTCAGATATCTTACTGAATGCTGTTTTTTAGCATGTGAAAAATCTTATCAAAGACTTGCTTTTCTTTTCTTTCTAAACTCCCATCTTCCTCAACAGATTAGAACTGAGCTTCACATTGGTCACAAGTTCGAATTGAGAAACACCCTCTTCGCGAAGCAAAGGGTAAGTTTATCAATCATCATATGACTTTCAAGAGGGATTGTTGAGTTGTTTTTCTTTGGGAAGAACATTTACAATAAAACAATTAACTCATACATTAGATTACATATTAGGTACAGAGATGTGAAGAAGAATAATGAGAGCAGGTCAAAGGATCAAATGGAAGAGAAGGAATACAATAGGCTAAGACATTTCAGGAGTTTGTTTGATGTTTAATAGACTCTGTTCTCAATATAGTGGAAATATGGGAGAGGAAGCTTCAGAGGTTAGGTGGTATATAAGACTCTGCCCTTTTAGGTAGATGATGTTTGACTAAGTAATTCTTTGGTTGCAGGGTAGGTATTTGCCTGATTGGGTTAAAATGGACCAGTTTGTCTTATTGGGATAGAGTGTATTATTTTGAATGATTTCAGAAACAATGTTGTTAATCTATGATATAATTCTGTATATTTACCCACCTCAAGTCAGCCAGTATTATGGCTATAGATTCAGTAACATATGTGATAGAGGCTTTGTCTCATTTCCAGTAATAGCCATGACCAGTGTATAATTGCAAAATTCAAGCTAACCTATCCGAATTCGGTTTTTCTACTTGCCTTGTACCTGTTTGACAATGCTCTGTGTGAATCTTGGAATTCAAAGGGCATTGGGCCCTCAAATGTGAACCCATCCAATAGCCTGCTTCACATCCAACAAGATGAACCTTCTTAGTTCTCATTAGACAGGATAGAATCTGGGATTTTGCATCATGTTTATAATCTGTCCAACTTCTTGATGTTAACCATTTAATCAATTGAAGTCTTTCAGTAATCCCTTTCCATCTTTGCCATAGGATACAGATGTAATGTGGTTGAGAAATCCTTTCAAGAGGTTGATCTTAGATGAAGGAATGGACTTCCAGTTCAGCAGTGATGGTTTCAATGGCGATACATGGTCACAAGAGAACCACCTCAACACTGGTTTCTACTTCGTCAGACCAAACAACAAGACCATTGCTTTGTTCTACTCCTGGTATAACAAGAAAAACAATTCAAGAGGGATGAATGAACAGTATTTGCTAGAGAAGATGAAGAACGAGGGTGTGTTTAAACAGTTGGGGCTCAAAGTGATGTTCATGGACATACTCTATTTTAGCGGATTCTGCATTGATAGCAGAGATTTTAATATGGTGATAACTGTCCATGCGAATTGTTGTCGTGGTGTAAAAGCCAAGGTGACTGATTTGACAGTTGCACTTCAAGATTGGAAGAAGTACAAGAGTTCCTCCGATCGCTCAATGACATTTCATTGGTCCAATCACTCGGCATGCATCGACTCATGGCATGTTTAAAAGCAATTATGTTGAGTATCTGTCATGCACAATATTCATTAGAAAGACGATCAATGCATCTGGACTCTTCAAAAACAATGGCGTACCCAGTGCCTCTGGACACCACAATGTATAAATTGATAGTGTATCTAATTACATAATTAGGCTGGGAATCTTGCTTATATACATGATTTATACACATGACATGCCAATGTAGGTTTCAAGCTTTACAACCTTAATTCTGAAATTTGAGTATAGAAAAAAGGTTTTTCTGTTTTTTGTTTTCGGTATGCAAGGAGAAGATTGAAACACAAGGGTATAGACTGATGCGCATGACACTAATGCTTGTGGGTGATCTGTGTATACATGTATCATTTCAGCCCTCTACATAGAAAGGAATACAGGGTTAAGAGTTTAGTTTTGCATATTCAACCCAAAAAAATAAAATTAGGTTATAGTTCAACCCAGTTAAAAAGGGGGTAGTGGGTTGCTGACACACTTCCATCTGTGTTCAACCAAAACCCATCAACAACATAGCAGAATACAGGATCCCTTAAACCTAAGGTCCTTTGCTTGTGCCATCCAATTACAAGGCAGGAAAAAAGTTCTTGATAAGGTGCTGCATTCATCAAGTCAATCCATGCTCTGAACTTGCTGAAAGACTAAATTTAAAACTTAAATAAATACAAAATTCAGCTCTATGTTGGTGGGGGTTGTAAAAAAGACCTGGTTCAATACTCATCTTCAGCAACAAACCACTAAACCGCTTGCATATCCAGATCAATGATAATGATGATAATAACAGCTAACTAATGATGGCTCGTACATAAAACCATTATACATTTAAAGCTTAGAATAATACAGTAGTGAAGGGAAACTTTGAACAAATGACATGTGGCAAGTTATGTTAGGGTTTAGGGTTTAAGCAAAAGGTTGCTTAAAGCATTACACCCTGAGTATCTAGTTTGGAATACCCAGACTGCTGTCTCCAGCTAGTATTTATAGAAAACTAGGGTTTAGGTCAGATAGGCTAATTACTGGATTACCCCTCATAGCCTGAGTATTAATACAAGTAGAATTATATTAGAACATATGAAGGGATATTACATAAATACCCTTACAATCTCCTCCTATGTTCTACATATATCCACCACACATGTATAGAAACCATTGTTCAATCAGTAATTGAATCAATATAAATTGAATAACAATAATCCACAAATCAAATAAGTAAACTTCAAGAAATAAAACTAGGGTTTTAGATCAAAACTAAACCCAACAATAAATCCGAAGTTCCACATGCAAGTGGCTAAACCAAAAGAAATAATCAAAGGAAAAAGTCCTTGCAGTCTATGTGACTTTACTCATCAAGTAAGTCATTCTCATCGAGATCTAGGTTCAACCGTTCTCCTCCATCTTCGCCATTCTCTGTAATTTATCAAATATGAATTTCATAAGATAATATGAATCCAATCATTTGTACAATAGTATCTAGTTCAACAATAAGAACTTAGTACATTCCATATATGGCTGAAGGTAAATCAAAAAATAATAAGCATCATCATCAAGTTTCTTTACAAGAACTCAATCCTATATAGTCTCTATCGTAAGGACCATACCATGTTCCTATTTGGAATACTGTGTTCGTCATATCAGTCATAGATTTATGTTGAATCATCAAATTTAGAATGGTACACCATACTATGAAAGACATGTCATCAAATTTGGAATGACATAAAGACTAGCACAATATCATTGAAACATATCAGACATTTTTCATATTCCTTTGTGGAATAACAAAGTAAGAAAACTTCACATAAAAATTTGCTACACCATCAAGTTTGGAATGGTTTCACAAACCCCCATACTTAGTAATATAACTAAGTTATCTGAAACATGTAAACTGTCCCGAATGCTTACCAAGGCTAGATGAGATTCGAATAATTCAAAATAATACTGGGTTAGATTAAGACCTGACTAAATGGTCTTTAACTCCATCACCCTCGTAGTTTTGAATGTTCGATCTTTGTTCAATCCCTTTGTAAGGGCATCTGTCATATTATCCTTCGATCTCACATCAATCAAAGTGATAATCCCTTGTTCTGTTCTATAATTCAGCATGGCCTGTTTCAGCCTGATGTGTCTCCTCTTACCATTAAAGAGTGAGTTATTCACAATCGTCTTTGTTGCTTGATTATCACAGAATATAGATATACAGTTTATCTTGAAACTCCTCAATGGAATATCCATGATCAGATCATTTATCCACTCTACTTCATCTCCCGCAGAAGCTAGAGCATAAAGTTTCGATTCCATAGATGATAGAGCAATACCAGTCTGTCTCTTGGATTTCCATGCTACAACTGCTCTTCCTAGTGAAAATACATAACCACTAGTGGATCTGCTGTCTCCCAAATTTGAGCACCAAGATGCATCAGAATATCCTTCCAAAGTTGGAGGATGTCCAGTATAACATAGAGCATAACCAAGAGTACCCTTAAGGTATCTCATCAGCCTCGTCAGGGCATCCCAATGCTCTTTTTCAGGATTCCTAGTGAAACGACTCAGCATGCCTACCGTAAAGGCTATGTCTGGCCTAGTGCAACTTATTGCATACATGAGACTACCAATCAGTTTAGAATATTCTAACTGATTCATGGCATCACCTGTGTTAGGTTTCAACATTTTGTTATAGTCATAGGGTGTCTCAATCAATTTACAATCACTGTATCCCCAACTAGAAAGTAGCCTCTCAAGATAATGTGACTGACTAAGGGTGATCCCTTGCTCATCGAAGCTGACTCTCATTCTAAGAATGGTGTCTACCATACCAAGATCTTTCATGTCGAATTCTTGGGACAATGTTTCTTTAATGTCTCTCACTACAGAGAGATTAGAACCTAGAATCAACATGTCGTCTACATACAAGCAAATAATCGCGACCTTGTTTGACTCAGACTAAACATAAAGGCACTTATCCGAGTTACTGGTTTGAAAACCAAGGCTCTTTATTGTCTTGTCAAACTTTTCATGCCACAATTTAGGTGCTTGTTTAAGACCATAGAGAGATTTGTTTAATTTACAAAATCTTTTTTCAGAACCTTCCATGATAAACCCTTTAGGTTGGTTCATATAGATTTCTTCTATTAGGTCTCCATTTTTACATCCATTTGATGCACAACATAGTGCTCAATAGATGCTATGACAAGAAGAATCCTTATCGTTGCCAAATGGCAGACCGGGGAGTAGATGTCAAAATAGTCTATCCCTCTCACTTGGGTATAGCCCTTAGCTACTAACCGTGCTTTATACCTGGTTATAGACCCATCCGGATTAAGTTTCTTCTTCAGTACCCACTTACACCCTATTGTCTTGGCCCCTTTAGGCAAATCAACAAGGTGCCAGGTCTCATTCTATATTAAAGAACTCATTTCTTCATTAATGGCTTCTTTCCATAGCAATGAGTCCCTAGATCTCATCGCTTCCTTATAGGTGGATGGATCAGCCTCTAAATGGTAGGTCAAAAAATCCTCACCAAAATCTTTGGGTACTCTATCTCTAGTAGATACTCTTCTAGGTTCTGAATCAAGGAGCATTGTGGGAGTAGTGTCAGAAATAATTGGTTCAAATTCCATAGGTGATTCTGTAACCATTTCAGTCAAACCAGGCAAGGTCAGGCCTTTATCTCTGAGGAATTTATCTTCAAAGAATATGGCATCCCTAGATTCTATCACCACATTGGTTGATAGATCCAAAAATTGGCCTGCAACACTGTGTTCTGCACAACCTAGATACACACAAGTGTTTGTTCTAGTCCCCAGCTTGGGTCTCCTAAAGTCATGTATCCTAACATAAGCTATACAACCCCAAACCTTAAGAGTGTCATATCTACAAGGATGGTTATGCCATAGTTCATAAGGTGTAGAAGTCAGTTTTGAATGTGGTAGTCTATTTAGAATGTGATTTGCAGTCAACACTGCTTCTCCCCAATAGCAAGAGGGCATGCCAGCGGTCAATAGCATGGAGTTTAACATCTCTGTTAACGTCCTATTCTTTCTTTCAGCTATGCCATTGGATTGAGGTGAGTAAGGAGCAGTAGTTTCAAGGATTATGCCCGCTGAGGCACAGAATTCCTTGAACTCTGTCAATTTATATTCTCCTCCCCTATCACTTCTAAATCTTTTAATTTTCAAGTTCAATTGATTTTCTATCCTATTCTTGAAAATTTTAAAATTTTAAAATGCTTCATCTTTAGATTTTAGCAGGTATAAATGACAATATCTAGAAAAATCGTCTATAAATGTTATCAAATACTTCCGACCTCCTCTAGTTGTATAGCTTTTAAAGTCACAAATGTCAAAATGTAGAAGTTCAAGAAGTTGAGTGCACCTAAAAATCGGTCTGAAAGGTTTTCTAGTTATTTTGGTTTGAGCACACACTTCACATCTGTTAAATCTAATTGAAGTGTCTAATGGTATATTATGAGTTTTAGCTAATTTGAGCATTTCCCTATAGTTCACATGTCCTAACCTATAGTGTAATATTTTGGGATCAAGTGAAGTATGGTTAACCTGGTTTATTGTCTCATTAGCTAAACTCAATCTAAACATATCATTCAAATTATAAGCACATCCAAAATAAAAAAAATGAACAGATAATGTTACTCTACCACTACTAAAAGTAATAGACATGCCAGCATCAAACAAGATTGCAATTGAAATTAAATTCTTTTCAAAACCAGAAAAAACTTTAACATTTTTCAAAGTAAGTATTGTACCTGATGAAAGAACCAGATTCACTGTCCCTTGTTGAAGTACTTCCACGACATCTTCATTTGCAACAGTGACAGTCTCTACTACTTAAACAACATCAGTGAGTAGGTTCTTGCTATTGCAAACATGACAGGTCGCTCCAGAGTCTAACCACCAATCTGAAGATGTACTGACCAACTTCTTACCCTTGCCAACCATGGAAACAAAGTTAGTAGGCTCAGTCTTGTCCACCAACATGTGATCTTATTTCTGTGGTGTGTCAGTGTTCCCTTTCTTAGGACCCCTACACTCAGATGCATAGTGACCCCACTTTCCACAGTTGCGGCACTTGCCCTTCTTTTTGGCCTCCAACTGTTGGGGTTCTTTCTTAGGTGGCTTAGACTGCCTAGGATTTTTCTTGGATTGTGAAACTAAATTGGCAGATGCCTGTTGTTGTTTCACCATCTCCAAGTTATTCCTAGTTCTGTTCTCATCTTCAATTCTAATGAACCGTTTGAGATCATCTAGCCCCACTTGTGTTTTCTTCCTATGCATCTCAGTTTTGAAGGAATGCCACGTAGAGGGTAACTTAAAAATAATTGCACCCACTAAGAATGCATCAACAACAGGGATGTTTTCTTGGTTCAGTTTTGTTCTCAAGTTCTCAAAGTCTGTTACTTGAGGAAGTATTTTCTTATCTTCTTGAAACTTGAAATCCATAAACTTGTCCACCAAGTGAGTCTTTGATAGGTTCTCCTCCTTTTTGAATTGGGCTTCTAAGTTTTTCCAAATCTCTTTTGCAAGTCTCATGTTTACTATAGGTCTCTGCCAGCCTATCTGACAGACAGTTCAATAGATAGTCTTTGTAAAAGTCCTCATCACTTATCCATTGGGCTTCAGTTAGGTCCGTACAATCAGAAAATTTATTTACTACAGTGTAGAAAATATTGAGGTACTTCAGTCCAAACTGAGTCCTCCTTTTCCAAGAACTGAACTCAGAGCCACTAAAACTTTCCAATTTGATCATCTCAATTGGAACAGCGTGTTTCTCCATTGTTAAGTGATTTGTTTACATGCCCAAGCAAAATTTCAAATAAAAAATAAATGCTCAAGGAACAGTCACACCTGAGATGGAGAACCCTGGATTTAGAAGACGGAGGAAAAGATGGCGGCAGTGCAGCAATGTCGACAGATCATTTACTGTTGTTCGATAATGGCTGGCACTAGTCGTAGCCCATAGGTAGTGACCGATCTCAAAAACAAATCAAAAGCTAAAGCTTTTGTCTCTTCTATTTTGTCTTCTTTTACTTTTCTTTTTTTTTTTTTTTTTCAGAATCAAAAAAGTAAAGTTTGACTTTTCAAAGAAAAGCTTAGACCTTTCTCTCTTCAACGAATTCTGATTTCTTTTTTTTTTTTTTTTTTTCAACAAACCAACACTATTCGTTGAAGAGATGGCTCACTGCCTCTCTGTCAACGTGATTTGACCCTCCTTCTTCTTCTTCTTTTTTTTTTTTTTTTAAGAATCAAATCAAAGGAGTAGAAAACAGCTTTGGAAACCACATTCTGCAGATTTTCCTTTTGCCTTTTTGAATCAGCCAAAAGGTGATGATGTAAGCATCTATTGAATTCTTTAATCAAAGAAAACAATACCTCAGGTAAAAACTCCCTGACAACCTGCAAACCCCTTTAATGAATTCTATAGATTTTTTTTTTTTGGTTGTCTTCTAAGATTGATCAATACCACCACGAAGATGATTGGAGTAAAACCACCGAAGATCAATTGGAGAAAAATCACCGAAGCTCAATTGGAGAAAAATCACCGAAGCACGTTGATCTCTCAAAACTGATTGCAAAAGACTGATCGCAGAAATCAATCAACTAACTAGAATCGATCACAGAGAAAACCAAAGCCGAATGAGAATCTGTAAAACCTAAACCGATCTTGATTGCAGGAAAACGAAAATCTAATGCTTTAAGATTGTTAGGGTTTAGGGTTTAAGCACAAGGTTGCTTAAAGCATTACACCCTGAGTATCGAGTTTGGAATACCCAGACTGCTGCCTCCAGCTAGTATTTATAGGAAAACTAGGGTTTAGGTCAAATGGGCTAATTACTAGATTGTCCCTCACAGCCTGAGTATTAATACAAGTAGGATTATATTAGAACATATGAAGGGATATTACATAAATACCCTTACAAGTTATTGGGACACTAGTCCACGTTTAAGGCCAGTCACGGGCTTGTTCAAATCCAAGGTTGTGCAACCAATAATCCATCTCTTGACCAGACAGCAAATGATCTCCTCTCCGGATATGTCCTTCCAAACAAAGCAAGGTGTGCCACATATACAACCTCTGTTAATAAATAATGGTTTTCCAACCCAAAGCTCGGACTCGGAAAAACTTCTGTTTTGACATACTTTGGGGTTGGGAAGACAACAAATATTCCAAAATGTCATGGGCAGTCTCCAGCCAGCCCAACTGAATGCAAGCATTGATCACTTCAGAGCTCAAACCAGCTTCTTGGGATAAGCCCAACTCTGTTTGAATGTTAACTAGAAGCACTGATAGCTCACCAACCTTCCCATCTCTCTTGAAGCCAATAATAAGTTTGGCAAGGGACTTGTTACTAAGGACAAGTTTCACATCCATAAAATTAATAAGTTCGGGCTGACTGTCCATTCCACAAACAAAATTCTTCTGCAACAGCTCAGGTTCGACCTGCATTCTCAGTCCCATCCTAGGATTACCAGAACCAATTGAAACTATGCAAGGCTTTTGAAGATCCTTTCTATGGGAAGATCTTGGGTGTCTAGACAAATCCAACACTAACCCGGATGCAGCATCAATATCATTGAATTTGAAGTGCAAGCTCAGCAAACTGTCGTAGAACTGCCGATAATGGTGAAGCAACGGGACTGAAACTCCATCGACAACGTGCCTAAATTTCTTCAGCTCATCCTTTTGTCCATTCAATCGTGTATTAGAGAGGAGAGATCTGCGGGAAAGAGGCAAAAAGACAACTGTAATTGCAATCGTGTATTAGAGAGGTAATGTAGGTTGTTAAATGATAGAAATATCCTTTTAAAATATTATTTTACATTATAAGTCTGAGATTTTAATAAAATAATGAAATGTCCATATTGTCCTACTTAATGATACTTATTTGTTTTATTTTTTATTATATAATAGTCTTTTCACCTTTTTGTTACATTTGGAAAAGTAACCCACCCTTGTTACGCTAATAACAACCCTTCTTAGAATTATAATATATTAACTTACCGAATTTATAGAAAATGGCTTGTCTAATAAATCCTCAATTTTAAGAAGCTCCGCTCCTTTATATTTTTGTTGTTGATGCTAACTTTCACAAAATTCAAAGAATAAGTATTCTTCTTTCTTCTCATGAACCTTATTTATATATTATTCTCTCTACTAATAAGTTTAAATATTCTTAATTAGGTATTCTTTTGGTGAACGTGATGAGATATGATCCCAATGTGTGCTTGCTAAGTTGTGAATTGGTAAACTGGTGAAGGCCACACAAACAAACCTATATATGGGTCACTGTAAAATTTACACATAACCCTAGAATGATCCATATTGGTTGGACCACCTTGTTTATCTAATCCATTGCCAACCCTTAAAATGGAACTTCTTCTTATTTATGTATTTATTCCTTGGGTTGGGGGGGGGGGGGTTTGAAAATCAAAATATTAAGCCGTTTTTTTAAATTAAAAAAAAAATTGTACTTCGAATCGGGGAATGTACCTGATACGCATATTAAACTGTTCTTAACCTCAAGTTGACCTAAGAGTCCCAAGTGTATAGAAAGCTTAATGAATGCAAAACATGTATTTGTAGATTGTATAATTTTTGTGACTGATCTAAGCTACAACAATGATGTGCGTAGAATTATGAATTATTGAAGCATGTGACGAACATAAAAAATGCAGAAATGGTGAAGCAACTAATGCAATCCTACTATAATGTGATATTCAAACAAAAACAAATAACCCTCAAATTCCTTTGTAAATAAACAACTGAGACTTAATATTTTGTATGACAGGGATTTATGATGACAATATGCTACTCAATAGTAAATCCATAGACTATCAAAAAGAACATGACTTAAAAAATTAAACTGAGATTTCTTATCTATTTTGCGATATACAGTACCAAAGCAGATTCCAACTCTTATTCCACAGTTCTTGTCCCTCACCCGTCAAAGTCCCAACTCCCAACCACTAACAACCTCTTCTTCGCTCCCTCGGGTAGCAGTGATAAAACATCTCTCAAGTCTCACCATCACACTCGATCAAAATTAGTATCTCTATGCACACGCTCCTTTTAGGGATAGGATCATGATTTCTCCTTCAGTCCTTCAAACAGTCACTTCTCTCTATCTCTCTCCACCATCTCTAGAGGTCGAATGCATTTGCAAACTGTTGCGTGTGGAAATCTTCGATGCTTGGTTTACCCACGGATGAGCCTGCAAGGACCAACTGATGAGCACAAGAGAGCCGGTGTGGCTCCGGCCTAGAACTCTCTGATGCTCAAGTTAGATCGCCAGTGCAACAGCGTAACTGCGTAGTGAAAAGCAAGATGAGGAATGGTGCTCCATACCTGGGTATTTATAGAGTGAGGATGAGATGAGGCGGTTGGGAGAGTCCTAGTATGGTAGGAGTCCTTCTTTCGGAAGGTTCTCTTGCGTAGAACGGAGTGGAGAGCTATTTTTGGGGTTGGGCTCTTATTAAGGTAAGAGTCCATGTAGAGTGTGATTCTGTGTTGTGCTGGGATCGTGGCTCGATCCTTATCCTGTGATTCTCGGGATGCGTTGACGTGGCTCAGAGATCCCCGGTGGGGCGCTATGGCAACTTCAGTGGAGGAGGGCTCGGCCTCGGAGGTCGGCTTAGGAGGGTGGCATGGTAGGTCGGCCTTGGCCGTCACCTCGGCCTGGGAGGTCGGCCCGAGAGGTTGGTCTCGGCAGTAAGCTCGGCTAGGAGTCTATGGCTGACCTGTATGAGCTCGGGTCAGAGCTCGGCCTCAGCCACCGGCTAGCTTGTGCGAGTCTGGCCCTGTCAGGTGACTTATCGGAGATGGGGTCGGCCCAGTTTCTTGCTCGGCCCAATTTAGTTCCAGGATTGAGGTCAGGTCGGCCATGTGGCAGCCTCTGATAGGTGGGGTTTTTTATGCCTCATCACAGGCCCCCCCACTCATCATGGGTCGGCTCGGCACTGATGAGTGAAGTTTCCCGGTCTGCTTGTTTGGAAGATTTTTGCGGTCGAGCCGAGCTTATTTTTTGCCGTGGATTTGACATTGCACGGCCTGACGGTTGGGTGTCAGTGCCACGTCAGCAGAGTCATTATGGCAAGCTCGGGAATTTAAAATGTCCTTTGATCTGGGCCGTTGAATTATGCTGAGCTCTGCTCGACCGTTGGATCAGTACAACCCAAGAATTATAAATAGGCGACTCCTAACTATTCATTCTTCACTGCTCTAAGTTATTGACTTCTCGGCAAGCTCGAATTCTGCAGCTCTGTAGCGCTCGGTGTTTACTGGTTCATAATCAGCTCGGCCTTTTCTTCGTCCGCACTCAGCTCACCCTCAGCTCTTCTTCAACCAGTAAGTCTTCTCCACCCAGTATGTCGGTTGGTAGTAGTCTCATGGGCGAGCTGTTCGTCGGGGCGGCAGAGGGCGCTAGTCCGAGCCGAGAGCTCCCCGCTCGTTCTCCCACCATAGACTTATTGGGTCGACTTCGAATGAGCCCGATGTAGTAGAGCCTCGTCAAGCCGAGGTGGCCGAGCCTCCATTGCTCCTGGAGTTCTACCACGTGACCCAGCCAATTACCACGGACCGAGCCGAGAATTCTGGGTCGTCCTCATCCGATGAGGAGTCAAGTGAGGGAGATTCTTCCGAAGTGGGGGTTGGTTCGGTCAGCTCATCTGCTGACACTCCTGAACTCGAAGAAGGGAGTGTCGGCACCGTTCCAAGCACGATCACGGATGCCGACCTCGACTATTTGAGGATGACCTATGCCATCCCCGAGGACATTCAGCTCCGAGCTCCTAACCCAGGGGAGATGGCCTGCTACATCAGGCCCGGCGAGGTGGCTTTGTACGAGCTGCCCTTCAAGTATGCGTTTAGGCTCCCCGTCCTCGGCCTGGTGGACCAGATCTTGGACCATTTCCATCTGTCCCCGGGTTAGCTGGTGTCGAACTCTTAGCTGGCCGTGTACGGCTTCTACGCCTTATTTTGTGAGATGGGCCGAGGCGCAAGTGTGGCGCTCTTCTCTCGGCTCTTCTTCTTGAAGAAGTCTCCAGAAAAGGGGTGGTATTATTTTAGCCGCCAATCTGGGAAGAGTGCGTCCCTGGGCGGCCACAAGTTTTTGGTCGGCACACCGAGCTTCAATAAGCAGTGGAAGCCCCGCTTTTTCTTTACTTCGATCCCAAACAGCCCTCTCCGAGCCGAGTGGAAGGAGATCCATTTGAATTATGTCAACAGGGTACTACCCCTGATCGAGAACGAGATGACCTCACTTGACTTGATCCTCCAGTGTCTGCCCCTCAATGTCCTCCAGCTTCAGGACGAGGGGTTTCTTCAGAGGTGGCATATGACCCCTGGTAGGAGCCCGAGCCGAGCCCATCTCTATTGCCCGAGCTGACCCCTTTACTTAGTCTTCTTTTCTTTTTCGATTTATTTTTGATGTTCTTGGATTCTCTTGCAGTGGTAGGCCACATTCCCCCTATGGATACAGCTCGGCTAAGGGCCGAGACCCTTGCGGACCGAAGGAAGAAAAATGCTAAGAAGAAGTCCTAGGACGAGTCCTCCGAGGCCCCCAAGGGCAAGGCCGTGATGCCAGGCCCGTCAGACGCTGTGGTCGACCTTGAGGCCGAGAAGTGTACGGGCGTAGCGGGGTCTCCGAGGAAAGGGAAAGGCCGAAAAGGCGAGAGGAGCCAGCCGAAAGACACCAAGCGTCAGAAGCTCTCGGTCAATCTGACGAGTGGTGGCCTTCCGCCCTTGGCTTCACCCCCCAACATCTCCCGATATGTCTTGGGGAGGGCCTCGGCCAGCAACGTTCCTGTGAGGCCGACCTGGCGCCTCTTCCCAAGGGACTCGGCATTGACGTCGGCCGCACATGCCAAGGAATGGCTGGACGCAGGTCGGCTACCGGCTGACAGGGAGAAGCTTGAGGCGCTGTTCGACCCTGAGCTCCTCTCCTCGCTGTTTCAGGATTTCAACATGGTGAGTTTCCTGGTCGGCTCTTGTGGTTAGGTCCTACCTGTGTAGTCTGTCCTGACTTTTGTTCTCATACCTTTTTGCAGGGCTTTGCCAAGGCCGTGGAGACCATGCTCCATTTTGAGCGGCTCTTGACCGAGAACCACTCCTTGGGCGTCCAGTGCAAGAAGGCCCACCAGGATGCCCAGAATGCCATTCAGAGGCGTCGGGAGACCCAAGAGAAGCTTACTGCCGTCGAGGCCAAAGTGGAGAGCTCTCAGGCCGAGGTGATTAGGCAGAAGGAGAAGGTCCGGGCTCTGCAGGCTCAGCTTACCAAGGCGAGGGAGAAGGCTAAGGAGGACCTGGCCATGGCTCGGGACGAGGCGATTAGTGACTATCTCCAATCGAAGGAGTACGCTGATGTGTGCCATGAGATCAGGAAGCCTCCCTACGCCGAAGGTTTTGAGGCAGGTCGGGCTGATCTCTTGACCGAGATCAAGGCGGTTTACCCCGATCTCAATCTCTCATGTTTTGATGATGACGAGACTACCTTTGCCGGGGAGTTGGGAGATGAGGAGGGAGCCGAGGTCACCCGGGCTCTGCCCCTAGAGGAACCTGCGCAGACCGACCTCTTCGCCCTTGACGCTGAACCCCAAGACCTCCTTGCCGAGGCTGTCGCCGTGGATGTCGCCGAGGTCGCCCCTAAGTCAATCGCCGAGGAGATTGAGATGTAAAAATTTGTGTGTGTGTTTTTTTTTTTTTTGGGGCCGAACTGTCCTCATTGTAACCATGCCGAGCAGTCGGCCTGTACTGAATAAAAAGTCTATTTTTGCCAGAATTTGTCCAAGTGTTTTAGCTCAGCACTCTTAACCTTCTCTTCCTTGTGTACGTTGTTTCATTTGAGGTTGTGGCCGAACTGCCGAGTCGTTCCACTAGCCGAGCTTAGGGACTTGCCTATTTTTTACCCATGCTTCACGTGGTCGGCGGCTCGGCCATGCCATGCCCGAGGTCAATGTGATTTTCGCTTTGGTTAGTTAATTCACCATTCCCATTGGTCCGATTGGACAGGCTATCATATAAGCGGACGCGTGGCCGAGCAGCCTTCCTGGCCGAGCGTAATGCCTTAGCTTAGTTTCAAACTTTGTTAGGCTCGGCCAAAGGGGGAGTTTTCTCTTGAGAGGTCGGCCAGGTCTATGAGGACCGGTCTTATAACTTTGCTGCCGACCTATGAGGGTCGGTCTTCGGGGTCGGCCAGGTCTATGAGGACCGATCTTACGACTTGGTTGCCGACCTATGAGGGCCGGTCTTTGAGGTCGGCTAGGTCTATGAGGACCGATCTTACGACTTTGCTGCCGACCTATGAGGGTCGGTCTTCGGGGTCGGCCAGGTCTATGAGGACCGGTCTTACGACTTGGTTGTCGACCTATGAGGGTCGATCTTTGAGGTCGGCCAGGTCTATGAGGACCGATCTTATGACTTTGCTACCGACCTATGAGGGTCGGTCAGGTCTATGAGGACCGGTCTTATGACTTGGTTGCCAACCTATGAGAGTCGGTCTTCGAGGTCGGCCAGGTTTATGAGGACCGGTCTTACGACTTTGATTTAGGAGCTTGCAAATACGTTAAGTGGTGGAGAAAGACTTTATTTAATTGAATCACACGTCGGGGCTGAAGCCGAATACAAGCATGCTCAGTTATTGAAAAAATTTCTTCAAATTTTTTGAGTTCCAAGGTCTCGGTACCTTCTTGCCCCTCGGAGTCTGCAAGCGATATGTCCCGGGGCAAATTTGCTTGGAGACTATGTACGGGCCTTCCTAGTTTGGTGCTAACTTTCCTTGCTGCCTTGGCTAGGATGCGCTAAGCTTTCTGAGAACAAGGTCCCCTTGACGGAAAAGCCGCTCTTTGACTCTTGAGTCATAGTACTTTGCCGTCCTCTGTTGGTATGCCGTGTTTTGGAGTAGGGCATTTTCTCGAACTTCGTCGAGGAAGTCAAGGTTGGCTCTCAGTCCATCTTCATAGGTCTTCTCATCAAAGTTGAGCACTCGGTTCGACGATGCCATAATTTTGACCGGGGCGAGGGCTTCAGTCCCATAAGCGAGGTGAAAAGGACTCTCTCCGGTTGGTGTTCTTACTGTCGTCCTATATGCCCATAGGACACTTGGGAGCTCTTCCACCCATCTTCCTTTGGCCTCATCTAACCTTCTCTTAATGCCGACGAGTAATGTTCGGTTGGACACTTCTACTTGTCCATTTACTTGCGGATGAGCTACTGAGACGGGTCAGAAGTCAATGTAGAAGTGTTCGCAGAACTCTCGGAAGGCCGGGTTATTGAATTACGTGCCATTATCTGTGATGAGCACTTTCGGTAGTCCGAACCTATAGATGACCTTATCTCGAAAGAATTTCTCCATGTTCTTCTTGGTGATGGTTGCAAGGGGTTCGGCCTCGACCCATTTGGTGAAGTAATCGATCGCCACTACCACGTACTTCCTGTTTCCCGTTGCTAGGGTGAAATCTCCGAGAATATCCATTCCCCACATAGCGAAAGGGATTGGGCTTAGCATGGAGGTTAGCTTTGTTGCTGGTCGGCTCGGGATTGGTGCGAACAGCTGGCACTTCTCTCATGTCTTCACATACCTCATGGCCTCTTTTTGCATTCTTGGCCAATAGAATCCTTGTCAAAGTATCTTGTATGCGAGAGCTCGGCCACCCATGTGACTTCCGCATATTCCCTCATGTACCTCGACCAAGGCATACTCAGCTCCCTTCGGTCCAAGGCATCGGAGAAGAGGGGCCGAGATTGCTCTTTTGTAGAGCACTCTGTCGATCATGGTGTACTTGGCAGCTCGGATCTTGACCTTTCTTGCTTCTTCTCGGTTCTCCAGGAGCAGGTCATTCTCCAAGTAGTTGACAATGGGGTCCAACCAGGTCAGTCCGTCCTCTTCACTGTGCTTTACGCCTTCTTCTTGTAAGGAGGGCTTCTCCAAGATTTCTATGTATACTGATCGGCTCAGATATTGGAGGTCGGCCTCGGCTAACTTTGATAAGGAGTCAGCCGCGGCATTCTCTTTTCTCGGTATTCGAGTCATCTCAAAGTGCTCGAGTTCGGAAATCAAATCTCGTGCTCGGCTCAGGTAAGCTATCATCCTTTCGTCTTTCGCCTCATAGTCTCCATTGACCTGGTTGACCACGAGTTGGGAGTCTCCTCGCACCTTCAACCGCTTTACGCCCATTGCTTTGCTAACTCGAAGTCCGACTAGGAGGGCTTCATACTCAGCCTCTTTGTTCGAGGCGGGAAACTTGAACCTCAGGGCATATTGGATCAGAAACCCTTCGGGGCTCACCAGGATCAAGTCGGCCCCGCTTCCTCCAAAGTTGCTTGAGCTATCGATGTTCATGGTCCAAGTTGGGTCGGCCGTAGCCCCGACCTCTTCTACTATCTTTTCTTCCCCGACTTCAAGGTCGGGCCCTGTGCATTCGGCGATGAAGTCGGTAAGGGCTTGTCCTTTTATCGCCGTCCTCGGACGATAGCTTATATCGTATTCACTTAGCTCAACCACCCAGGTGATCAGCCGTCCTGAAACATCGGGTTTGTGCAATATCTTCTTGAGTGGATGGTCGGTCAGTACCGCGATCGGATGAGCTTAGAAGTACGGCCTTAGTTTCCTTGCGGCCGTAACAAGAGTGAATGGTACTTTCTCAAACCCGGAGTATCTTGTCTTAGCGTCGACAAGAACATGGCTGATGTAGTATATGGGTCTTTGAGTTTGACTTTGACTTTCTTCCCTAATCAACACCGCACTGACCGCTACAGGGGTAGCGGCTAAGTAAACTTGAAGCTCCTCTTTTGGCTCGAGTCGGCTGAGAAGTGGTGGGTTCTCCAAATATTTCTTCAGCTCTTCAAAAGCTTCCTGGCACTCGTCCGACCAGATAAAGTCCTTCGGGTTCCGGATATTCTTGAGGGCCTTAAAGAACGGTAGGCACTTGTCGCCCGATCTCGACATGAATCGTGCCAACGCCGCCACTCGTCCGTTTAGCCTCTGTACTTCTCGGATCGTCCTTGGAGGGCTCATCTCTTGGATCGCCCTGATTTTTGCCGGATTGGCTTCGATGCCTTTGACAGAGACCATGAAACCGAGGAACTTTCCCGAGGTCACGCAGAATGCACACTTGGCGGGGTTCAGCTTCATTTGGTTCTTCCTCAATACGCCAAAGGCTTCTTCCAGGTCAGCCAAGTGGTGTTCGGCCTTCAAACTCTTCACTAACATGTCATCCACGTAGACTTCCATGTTTCTTTTGATCTGCTTGTGGAATATATAGTTCACGAGCCGCTGGTATGTCGCTCCGGCATTTTTCAATCCGAACGACATGACCTTATAGCAAAAATTTTCTTGGTCAGTTCGGAATGCCGTGTATGACTCGTCCTCTTCATGCATCATGATTTGGTTGTAGCCGGAATATGCATCCATGAAACTCAGCATCTCGTGACCTACCATGGCGTCGATCAAGAGGTCGATTCGAGGTAGCGGGTATTCATCTTTTGGACAAGCCTTATTGAGGTCGGTGTAGTCGACACACATTCTCCACTTCCTGTTCGGTTTGGGGACCATGACGACGTTAGCCAACCAGGTCGAGAATTTTTCTTCTCGGATGAACCCTGATCGGCGAAGCTTCTCCACCTCTTCTCTGATCGCAGTTTGTCGATCAAGTGTGTAGTTCCTTCTCTTCTGCCGAATTGGTTTTCGACCTGGATCTACGTGGAGCCGATGTTCAGCTATATGCCTGGGTATGCCCGTCATGTCGGCAGTAGACCAGGCAAAGACATCGGCGTTCGCCCTTAAGAAAGCTCCGAGTTGATTCCTTTGATCTTCATTCAGTAATGATCCGAGCTGGACCACCTTTACTGGGTCATCTTCGCTGAGAGGAAATGGGGTCAAGTCTTCCATGGGTCGTCCTCTCCTCTCGATAAGCTCATCCCGCTGATCCTCGGGGAGGTGTTCGACGCACATTGCCATTCCTCGGACATTGCCTTTGTTTTGCTTGACAAAAGTAGCATAGCACTCCCGCACCTTCTTCTGGTCGCCTCGGACCTCGTCGACACCGTTCTCGATGGGGAACTTCATCTTCAAGTGCGACGGGGAGATGATGGCTTGGAGAGCGGTCAATAAAGGATGGCCGAGTATGGCGTTGAAAGCCACTACTGATCGTACTACCATGAATTTGACTTGGATCATCGCCTGGCATGGAGCTTGCCCAATCGTGACCAGCAGGTCGATTGAGCCCTTGATGGTCGCGACAGCTTCCGAGAACCCGTGAAGTGAGGTGCCTTCCGGCTTGAGCGCTTCATCGCCGAAGCCAAATTATCGGTACGCGTCTAGTGACATAAGGTCCACGGATGCGCCGATATCGACCAATACACTGTGGACGGGTCTCTTCGCAATTTCTACCTGCACCACTAAAGCATCATCATGAGGTGAACTTATACCTTCGAGGTCGACCTCGGTGAAGGAGATCGTCGCCGCTGGCTTGAGCTTCTTGGTGGGCATCTCGGCAACTCCGATGAACCGTGCGTTTGCCTTAGCCTTTCGAGTAGTCTCTTGCCGGGCCCTCCGAGGATAGTGTATATGGGAGCTCCCTTGTCACTGGTCGGCCCGGACCCGTCCTCTTTCTTCTCAGCTCAGACTTTATCTTCATCTCGTTTGACTCGCCTATTTTTGGGCCTCGGCTCGGCTCTTCTTTGATCCCGCTCTTTAGGCCGCCGACCCCCACGCTCTTCACGGCCTCCTTTGACATATCGCTTCAAATGGCCCGCTTTTATCAGCTCTTCGATTTCTCTTTTCAGCTAAAAACAATCCTCGGTGTCGTGATCGGTGTCCTTGTGGAACTGACAATATTTGTTGGGATTCTGAGATGACCCCGCTTGCATCGGTCGGGGTCGACGGATGTACCCACCATCCTGTATTTGCATCAAAATCTCCTTGCACGAGGTATTCAGTGGGGTGTAATCGGGGCTCCGAGCTCGATCCGACCTGTTAGCTCGACGATCCATCCTGGGCCGTTTGTCTTCCCTACGGTCGTCTATTGTCGGCCTTTTCTTGTCAGGTCGGCCTTCATTTCCCTTCCGGGCCTGGAGGACCTCGGCCATATTTGCAAATTCATTGCATCTCTCCAAGAGCTCGGCCAGGTTTCTGGTTGGCTTTCGGGCCAAGTCCTTGATGAGGTCCATGTCGGCCAGCCCATTGCTCATAGCCGTATGGGCCGTGGCCTCATCCAAATCCTTGATGTCTAATGATTCCTTGTTGAAGCGGGAGACGAAAGCTCGAATCGACTCGTCGGGCCTTTGCTTCACATTGAGGAGGTTGACAGTTGTCTTCTTGTGTTTCATACTACTCTAAAAGCGAGTGACGAAGGCTCGACAGAGTTGAGCGAAGCTTGTTATGGAGTTCGGCGGCAACCAGGAGAACCATGAGGTCGTTGCGCCCTTGAGGGATGCAGGGAAGGCTCGACAAGAAACGATCTCGGTTCCTCCATACATGGTCATCATCGCATTAAAGTAGTTGATGTGATCCGTTGGGTCGGTCTTCCCGTCATATCGATCGAACGGGGGAGGTTTGAACCCGATCGGTAGCGACGGGGTCATGATCTCAGGAGGATATGGGTGACGCCCGACCAACGAATAGGCATCCGGGGTCGCTTGTTTCTTCAACCCCTCCACTTGCTCCTCCAAGTCTCGTAGCCGCCTCTCCAGCTCGATTTTAGGTGCTCGGCCAACCGGCTCCTCAGCCCGAGGTCGGTAGGCTCGGTCCTCCCGTTGTGGTCGGCCATTCTGGTCAGCTCGGTCCTCACCATCCTTCCTTGTTCTTCTTTCCTCCTAGAAGTTGGACCCATGGGGGCTCCCCTATTGTTCTTCTCAGGGAGGCGAGCTTTGACGCCGGGGGGTACGACGAGATCCTTCTCCTTGTCTTGCAGTGGGCCTTTCATTCGGCTCTTTCCCTTGTTCTCGGACTCTCCTCGGCTGTCCGTCCTCTCCGAGCCATCCAAAAAATACCGACCTCCTCGCTATCGAGCTGGCTGGTTCGATTTCCTACCCTGTTCCCGGGCTTCAGCGATGCTCTTGCTCATCCCACCGAGCGCCTCTACTAGGGCGCAGAGGTGGAGTCTTCTAACGAGACGGGTGTGAGGATGCGGCTCGGCTAGGCTCGGCCCTACGCCGGCCACCATTTTGCTGTAAGTTTCTCTCCGCGCGGACCAGGGCTGGAGGGGGCGTGACCAGTGGTTGGCCCATCAGCCCGCCTCGGGCCATCTGGGTCATGAAGGTGCACAACATCTCGTTGGTGTGGAGCATCTGCAACTGCAAGTCCATAACTTGTCGATTACATATGCATCAAATCAGCTCCAGCAGCCATCTAGCTCAGTTCAAGTATATAAACACTACCTATACCTGCTGCCCTACTGCTGTTCTCTGTTTATCTTTATGGATCTCAGTGCCTAGGTAGCATTTTTGGCCATTGGTAGCCCAAAATAGCTGGGGGCTGCCATGAACCACCTCAGATCCAACATCTAAACATGATGCATGGAAGATCTGAGCTTTTAGATGATATTTTGGTTGCTGTTGTACACTTGAGACCGAAATCCATGCATGTGACAGACTGCACTGCACTGCACTGTTGCACCAAGAACAGGCAGTCTGGGCTCAGATCTGTGTACACTGACTGCATCCAGCCTAGCCATGTGTTGCAGCAGCCCTAGAACACCTTAACATACATGGGACAACCCTTGCATACAGCCCAATCCATGTCTAAAAGCTAGAACACAGCTGGGTTACTATTCACTAGGCTGTCTGGGCAGCTCCTGGCAGCCAAGAGGAGGGCCCAGGTCAAAATCCAAGTGGACCAGTGCAAACTACACCCGATGGGGTCCATAATGACCTAACATGCATGGGGGATTGATCAAGGCACTGCCCATGGTGCAAAACCTTGGAATTGGAGCCTGTTCACGTTCTAAACAGGCTCTGGGCGATGCACACATCACCCAGAGAATTAAGTGGGTAATTCTTCAGATCTATTTTGGGGGCTTCCACTATGGTACTGTAAGCAGTGTAAGGAGGTGGTAAATGACCAAAATACCCTTCCTCACATCTGCTCATATATATTTGTACCTCAGGTACCCAAGTGGGCCCCATAGGGCTTGGAAACCCTGCCTATGTTGGTCCTGCAGCACTACTGACTTGGGGACAGTGTTGTGAGACTGTTGTGACCTAGAATCATGTACTGCATAGATGAATTACCATTATGCCCCTAGACCACATTCTCCGGATGATGCACCAAGACTTAGACCTAAAGCCCAGTGCAAAGCCCAGAGAATACCAAGTGATGATCGACTGTACACCGAGTCAAACTTGTGAGCCTAGATCAACCCTAGGACATCCCAAAATAGTATGGAATGTTAAATGAAATATTTCTGATTTATACTTAGGATTTGATCTCGCGCTCGAGGTATACGGCCAGACCGCAGTCGAAACTGAAATAACAGCTGATCTCGTAGAACCAGACCCAGGTGAGTGAAATGTTATCGTGTATATACGTGTAACATAATGATATGCTGAAATTTAAATTCCTTTAATAATGATACTGTGTTACATGATCAAATTCAAATCTTATAATTCTTACACACTGTGTGACTGTTGATCAATTCTGCTTGAATACTTCATGATGGATGTGAATGCTAGACTAGATGTCGTAGCTGGCTTGGAAATGAGGCCTGTGGTAGCCCGTAGAATGGGATACGATTGACACCGCCTGACTCATGCGATGCCATATAGACATGGGGTTAGAGATTCATCACCCGTGCTATGCACCCTTGCAAACAGGGGTTAAGGTGTTGGATGCTTGTGAGGACTACTGTAAAACCTCAGGCGAATACATCGGGAAGCCTCGATAATATGCTGGGATGCCTCGAGCAATATGCCGGGAAGCCTTGAGCTATATGCTTGGGAAGCACCAAAATGGTGAATTATGGCTATATGCCAAACTGAGTAAATCCTCGAGCTTTATACCGGGAAGCACCGAAAGGGTGAATTATGATACTAAGTCGGTTACCTCACAGGTTTAATCATAGAGGGCTGATCTGGCTGACCAAGGTATGTACGCTGGCGCTGACTGGTCCTCTCCGATAACTCAATGGGTGTATCGCGGGAAGGGGTTTCAAGCCCGCACCAGAGATACATGTATTGGGGATTGTAGTAGCACTAAACTGCCTTAGCTGTATTGATAGGTGGCTAATAAATAATTGGACTTGCATATCATGTAGGATCATGTGGAATGTGGTTGCATATGCATGCATGATGATATGTTTTACTCACAGGCTCAGTGGGGCTCACACTCTGTTATATATGTTTTTCTATTAGATGATTGTACAGGTGGATGCCACTGTGGCGTGGAGGCTCATTACACGGAGGAGAGCCTTGGTGGTTATGATGATATTGGTATAGACCCCGATGGAGGTCGTGCCGATGATGCGAGTGTTCTCAGTGGTTACTGAAAATGACCCGTGAAGGGTGCTCTTAATGCTTTTTATCTTCGGGACTCCTTTTTTATGTTGTCAGGAGTTTATCCCCGTTCTTGTTTCTTGTTTTAGTTTCTTTTTTTTGGCGTTGAGTTATCTCGGCCTATACATATTTGCTTTTATTTTAGCTTATGTAAATGATGGATCTTACTGTCTAGTCTGTGGGTTGTATGGGGGAAATGAACAACTTTACTTATGTATATATGACAATCATTTCCTGTAGCGCTACATTTTCTCTTTCTTTCATTTCAAACATAGTATATCTGCAGCACTCTGATTTTACTTGTGGTAATGTTATGGATGTGTGTCCGTGAGTGTATTAATTGCTTCTAGATCCGTGGGACTTGGCAGATTGTCGTTATGCAATTCGGGTCACCTACCTAATCCTCCCAGGGGGTGGTTTGGGTTGTGGCACTGTCACTAATGGCGCATAGCTCTATCCCATGAACTTTTGGCATTATGCATTCACTACTGCAGTCTTCCTCATAAACAGAATGCCCACACCAGTATTACAAAATCAGTCTCCTTTATTCAAATTGCATGGAATCCACCCTCAATATAACACTATGAGAACCATTGGGTGTGCTTGCTACCCGCTGTTGAGACCTTACAATCACAACAAATTGGAGTCCAGGTCTTTCATGCACATTTTTCTCTGTTATAGCAGTCGTCATTGGGATTAAATCTGTTATGATAAAAAGAGAAAACAACCTCTTCTTTCTCGTCATATTGTGTTCAATGAAACCAAGTTCCCTTTTGAACCAGTTCCACTTTCATCCGCTGCACCAAACTCACCATCTATTTTAGGGCCACCTCCTCTTTTACAATGGATGCACCAACAACACCCACCAGCCCAAACCCATTTTGGCTCCACTACTCTAATGACCGTGCCACCATCTATGGCTCAGTCAAACAATTCAACTCCAGCCTCTACACCATCCATTGATCTTTATGTTGAGTTACCAGCACCATCTCCAGAGAGCCAAAATCCGTCACCATCTCCAGAAAATCAAGCTTCAAACCAAATACCTACTGAGAGAGCATTGCTCCCTCCAACTCAACACCCAACGGTAACTTGCACAAGAGATGGCACCATTAGGCCCAAGGTGTTTTTAGCAGCTCAAAATTCTGTAGACCCACTTCTGGAACTGACAAGTTTTGGGGCTGCCAATAAAATACCACACTGGTGAGAAGCTATGGCAAATGAGTTTAATGGGTTAATGCCTAATGGAACTTCGATGCTTGTGCCACTACGCAATGATATGAATGTGATTGGTTGCAAATGGGTCTTTCGCACAAAATGAAAGTCTGATGGCACCCTTGACAGGTACAAGGCACGTTTGGTAGCTAGCTAAAGGATATATAGTCAACAAGAAGGGATTGATAACAATGAAACATTCAGCCCTGTAATCAAACCAACAACAATTTGGTTGGTGCTTGCAATAGCTATTTCTAAGAGATGGCCAGTACGGCAACTCGATGTGCAAAATGCATTTCTACATGGTGATCTAAAGGAGGATGTCTATATGAAGCAGCCACCGGGCTTTATTGACCCAACATTTCCAGCCCATGTTTGCAAGCTACGCAAGTCCTTGTATGGCTTGAAACAAGCACCGCGGGCTTGGTTCGACAAGTTAAGTTCCTTTCTTTTGGAAAATGGATTCAGGGCTTCAAAAACTAACACCTCTTTCTCCATCCCAATACAAAAAATGGGCACAATATATATCTTGATTTATGTGGATGGCATAATTTTGACTGGGAGTAGTGATGCTTTACTCCAACAATTTTTGCAAAAAGTGGGCATGGCTAGCTATCAAAGATTTGGGGAGACTTAATTACTTCTTAGGCATCAACGTTGAATGGATGACTGATGGGATCGTCTTATGCCAAGAGCAATCCATTCAAAACCTTCTCCAACGTACAAAGATGCTTAACTGTAAACCTATTTCTACACCAGCAGCCACCTCCTCAAGCCTCAGTCAATATGGTGGGGAGCCCATGACGGATCCAACACAATATAAAAGTGTAGTAGGTGCACTCCAATATGCTACTCTGACAAGACCAGATATACAATATGCAGTAAATAGGGTTTATCAATAAATGCATAACCCTACAATAGCACATTGGATGGTAGTTAAACGGATATTGAGATATCTTAAATCACCAGTTTCCCTTGGCATTAAATTTCACAGCAATGCAAAGATTAAACTATCAGCCTTTTCTGACGCTGATTGGGCAGGAAGTCCAAATGACAGAAAATCAACTAGTGGATATACAATATTTCTTGGTAACAATATCATCTCCTGGAGTTCAAAAAAATAATCAACCATTGCCAGATCTAGTACAGAGGCTGAGTATACGGCATTAGCGAATGCCACTGCAGAAGTGACTTGGGTCCAATCCTTGCTCAAAGAGTTGCAAGTATATTTACCAAATACTCCTCTCCTTTGGTGTCAAACCCTGCCCCTGACTGGCTGGAATTTTGATTGAAGGATAGGAACCCCTGACATGGCATCCAAGCACACTGTGGAGTATCACTCTAGTGATTGAAATTGATGAAGAAACCCTGAGGATGTCCTTCTACATACCTGTCAGAAGATGGATCACTAACCCCTGCAATTGCACAGCTCACAGAATAATGTACTGCTTGAACTCCAGGTAATCTCTCTCCACCCCATGAATGTGGGTCCCACACCTAAAAATAAGTACAAAAGGCCCTAAGTGACATGTGGGTGCAAGGCCCTAAACCTGGGTCAAACCTCTATGCAAGCCCACAGAGATATAGCCTTGCTGAAATCTCTGGGCGATGCAGACATCACCCAGAGACATCGCCTAGAGTGGAAAAATGTAGTTTTTCAATGATTTGATCTATGGGGACCACCCATATTAGACATGGGCACCCTCCATAAGTTGAGGGGAGTCTGAGGGACCACCTCATACCCTTGGATCACTATGGACCCCACCTGAGTGTCTAGAATGACTGAGAATGTAGTCAAAAATGCATTTTTCAAAAGAGGCCTTAACAGCCAAACAGACCCTAGTTAAGGGCTAGGCTATAAATAGGGGTGCCTTGGGCTCATTTAGAGCTCTTGGCACTATTGGAACCGTGGAGAGAAGGAGAAGAAAGAAAAGAGAGAAAAGAGAAAGAGAAGGAGAAGAAGAAGGAAAGAGAAGGAGAAGGAGGAGGAGACCCCACCTTGCATCTGCATCCTTTCCCAGCTTGATTTCAGGTATAAAGTTGAACTCATACCACTGCTGTAATGTTGCTACTGATTCTTCTCCATGGATTTCTATGTTTTTGAGGTTGTTCTGGCCATTGGCAGCCCAAAAGAGCTGGGGGGCTGCCATGAACAATCTCAAAACCAATATGCAAACATGATGCATGAAGGATCTGAGCATTTTATAGTGATATTCATATCGGTTCTTTACCTGAGACTGAAACCTGGGCTGTGCTAGTATGCACTGCCCTGTTATACCAAGAACTGGGCAGTCTGGGCTCAGATCTGTGTGCCCTGGCTGCATGCAACCTAGCCTTGAGTTGTAACAACCCTAGAAAACTGTTATGCATGCAGCCAAAACCCTGATTTGCAACCGAAGATATGCTGGGTTACTATTCACTAGGCTGTTTGGGCAGCTCCTGGCAGCCAAGTGGTGGGCCCAAGTGAAAATCCACAAAGACCAGTGCAAAGTATACCCCTGGGGGTCCAAGATGACCTAGCATGCATAGGAAGAAGATCCATGCACTGCCCATGATCAAAAACCTTGGAATCTCAACCTGTTCCCGGTTTTGCAATCTCTGGGCGACGCACAAGGCGATGCAGACATCACCTAGAGACATCGCCCAATGAATGAAATTTTGCAGAACTGCTGATCTGACTTGGGGATCTTCACCCGTGGGCCACAAATTAGTGTAGGGAGGTGGAAAATGACCAAAATGCCCCTCCCCACTTCTATCCACATGAATGAATACCTTGGGTACCCAAGTGGGCCTCGTAGGGCTTGGAAACCCTGTCTGTGATGGTCCTGCAGCACTGCCAAGTTGGGGATTGTACTATGAAGCTTAAATAAGCTAGAAACATGTACCGCTATGATAAATGACCATTCTGCCCCTAGGCCACAATCTCTAGATGATGCACCGAGACATAGGCCTAAGGCCTAGTACAAGGCCCAGAGAATTCCAAGTGATGACCAACTGAACATCGAGTCAACCCAGTGAGCCTAGATCAACCCTAGGACATCCAAAAATAGTTTGGAATATTAAGTGACATATTTCTGATTTATATCTAGGGTTTGATCCCTCGCTTGAGGCCTACAACCAGACTGTAGCCGAAACTGAAATTGCAACTGAGTTCATAGAACCAGACCCAGGTGAGTAAAATGTTATCGTGTATGTATGTGTAACAATATTATTTATGCCAGAAATTAAATTCTCTAATTATTAATGTTGTGTTACTTATTAAATTGTAATTTCTCAAAATTACACATCGTATGACTGTTGATCAACACTATTGAATATATCATGATGATTGTGATTGATAGACTAGATGTCGTAGTTAGCTTGAAAATGAAGCTGGTGGTAGCACGTAGTATGGGATACGGTAGACACCGTCTGACTCATACGATGCCATACAGATATGGGGTTAGAGTTTCATCACTTGTGCTATGCACCCTTGCCATCTGGGGTTAAGGTATTGGATAACTGTGAGGACTATTGTAAAACCTCAGGCGTTTATGTCGGGAAGGCTCAACACAACTGGGATGCCTCAGGGCAAATATGCCTGGAAGCCTCGGGCTACAAGCTTGGGAAGCACCAGTAGGTGAATCATGGCTATACGCCAAATAAAGTTTTTGCACCGGTAAAGGGTGAATTGATATTTAGTCGGTTACCTCACTAGTTCAATCACAGGGGGCTGGTCAGGCTGACCATGGAGAGCATGCTAGAGCTGACTGGTCCCCTCCGACAACTCAATGCATGTATCACAAGAAGGGGTAACCAAGCCCGCACCAGGGATACATGTATTGGGGATTGTAGTAGCACTAACCTGCCTTAGCTGTATTGTTAGGTGGCTAATTCAATAATTTGGACTTGCATATCATGTAGGTTCATGTGGTTTGTGATTGCATATGCATGCATGATAATATGTTTTGCTCACGAGCTCGGTGGGGCTCACACTCTGTTATATATATTTTTCTTTCTAGACATTGTGCAGATCGATGCTATAGTGGCATGGAGGCTCATTACGAGGAGGAGAGCCCTTGTGATTATGATGCTATTGGTATGGACCCCGACGGAGGTCATGCCGATGATGCGTGCATTCCCGGTAGGCCTGTAAACAAATCGAATTTGGCTCGAATATGGATCGGATTCGGCTCGGATGTAATCGGATTCAGATATTTCCTGGTCGAATTCAGATGGATTCGGATGCGAATCGAATTCGGATTTTCGACCATCCGTTTACACCTCTACCTTGTATAACCCGAATCTTTCTCCCCCTAGTGGATACAATTCACTCTCAATCCATAGTTTTAGATCATGATTCTCTTTTCCTCATATTCTAGAACCTGTTGAATCTTCCAAAACCCTCAAGATCGTTATTTATTTAATTTTTTATAATTAAGTATTCAGATTCGGATTTTTATCGGAGTATTCGGATTTTTTTCCGGATATCTCTAATCAAATACGGATGCCCCTAAACGGATACGGATGCGGATCGAATTCGGATTTTTAGTTATCCATTTACAGCCCTTACTTCTCGGTGGTTATTAATGAAGACTATTGAGGGGCGCACTTGATGCTTTTTTACTTGGGGACTCCTTTTTGTTTTTGATAGGAGTTTATCCTCGTTTCTGTTTCTGGTGTAGTATTTTCTTTCCTTTTTGGGGTTGAGTTATCTCGCCCTCTATATATATATATGTACCTTTTTCTTTTGCTTATGTATATGCTAGTTTTACTTTTCGGTTGTGGGTTGTACTGGGGAATGTATATGTATATATATCACCATCATTCTTGTATCGCTATGCTTTCCTTTTCTTGGTTATAATTGTAGATTTTTCTACAACGCTCTGATCTTATGGTAATGTTACGAATGTGGTACCATGAATGTATTAACTGCTTCTAGATCTGTGGGATTTGGCGGATTGCCATTATCCAATTCAGGTCACCTACCTAATCCTCCCAGGGGGTGGTTTGGGGTGTGACAGAGCTTGGTATCAAAGTGTGAGGCTCTTCTTACATTCACCGGATGCAGAATAGGAATAATAAACTACCAGCATTAAAATATGAATCAAAGTAAAAGCTACAGGGGAGGTAGATATAATTAAAAGATAAAGATGCATAATTACATTAATATAAAGCAAATTGTGGCTGAGCCACTATAAGAAGTTTGATCAAAAGTACTACTTTCAATTTACATAAGCAGACAAAAAAAAAAAGTACATACACCACGAACAAAAAAAAAAGCTACTACATAATCTATAAAAAAGTGAGATAAAAGTTAGAACCACGTAAGGTCAAGTCAAGCTAGAACATATAGAAGCTAGTTGGAGTACTACTCCGATGGAGGTAAATCTCTTGGTGGAGGCTGAGACTGGTGCGAGTCAACGCGATAGAATGTATCCCAGAAGTCTAGGCGTCGCTCCATTGATCCCATTCTACTCTCAAGAGATGAGAAACCCCGATCTATCCTAGTTGCCATGTCAGTGAGCTGGGTGCTAAGACCCTGGAACTGAGACATCATCTACGACCACTCAAAGGACTCTGGCACATGCGAGCTAGTAGCATTGGTCACCTCATACGGGGGTAAATTTGTAAACTGTGCACCAACCCCCTCAAAGTTTCCCTGCTCCTCTCCCTAAATGTCTCCCTCATCACCCTACATCTCTCTCTACTTCTCATCTCCCTACATCTCCATCTGATTACCCTCCTCTGGATCATTGCCTGGCTCCCCTGGTACTTTCATCTTCAAGATCGAGGTCTTGTTGATGGGCCTAGACCTGTCTCTCTCCATATACTCACTGCCCATGGGAACCTCAAAGTGTCTAAAAACCAAAGTAAGGAACTTTCCATATGAAAGGTTCCCATCTGAAGGGTTCTGGGCATGGTATAGCATAGCCTGAAGCAGTAGATATGGGAGGTTTATCATCGAACCCCCCTTGCCCGCTCCTAATAGGCAATATGTGATGTAGGCCCTCATCATAGAGATACTGCCTCTATTCCCACCCTTCAGGTAGATGTTGTACGAAACACATCTACTGATGATAGAGGCAGTATCTCTATGATGAGGGCCTATAAGAAGCCTCAAACCTAGGTGTGCCCTTAGAACCAGTCAATGCTTTGAAGACCCTCCTCCTGGTCTCCAAAGAGAACATATCAGAAATGTCAACCCTGGGCTTGTAGTAACATCTCTCACCAGAATTTGGAAGCCCTAGGATCCCTGCTAAAGTGGCAGTGGTCAGTCTAATGTCCACCCCCTTGACTCTGCTCTCCAATCCAAACTCCCGTACCCTAGATGGCACTAGGTTACAGTAAAAATATCAAACCAAGTTGGGATAACATGGTTCAGTAGGTGATAGCATAGAGGCCCAACCCAAAATGTTGAACCTGGTGTACAAATTGTACTGGTGAAAGTCATCCACCTGTACTACCCTCCCATTATCAATCTTAAGGGAGTTAAACTTGCTCTAGTCCCTAACATGCTCGTACCTAGAGAATAGGAACCGATCGAAATCCGGCTCCTCGGACGATGAATCCTCCCTAGGAGAAGTAGGTGGCACAGAAGAGGATGAGGAATGCTCACTCTCGGACCATAGCCTCTTGCATGCTACGGATTTCCTCGCAGTCCTATGGCTAGTAGACATTTGGCTGCAAAGAGAGAAGAAAAGAATAGGTTAGGGCAAAAGAAATTGACAAAACCCTAGCTAGAACAATAAAAACAAAGAAAATCGCCTAAAGATAGGAAAGAGGTGAAAAATCTTACATAGTGTTGCGTAGAATCACGGAAGACCCGAGGAATTGCGAAGAAATGGTGTGGAAGAGGTCACCCTAAGTACCTAAGCTCTGCCCTTGGTGTTTGGGGAGCTCTAGAGAAGAAATGAGGAGAAATGGGACCATCTCGGACTGATATAACTGGGCCCTGATTCTCTGGGTGATAGCACTGGGCGATGCATCTAATGCCCAAAGACATCACCCAAAGATTAAATTTTTACTGTAATTGCATAACAGCTTATGAAATCTTGGTTTTTGCCTTGAAATACTTCAATAAACACAAGGACATGAATATTTATATAATATGCATATAAAGGAAATAATAAAATAATAATATTTATTATTAATTAAATTTAAAATACTAGCTAATAATATATTTAAGGAGGGTTTAGCCAAAGCTTATGGATTTTTTTTTTAAAATATATAAAATACATAGGGAATTTAGGAATATTTTTTTTTAAATTGAATGATGAGAAATACTTATGCCTATGCTTGTATGTAATTAGTGTGTACATAGTAGTTAATGATATGTGCCTAGTACTATGTGTGTATGAACCGTGTGGTGTGATGCTATGCAAAAATTTAAACATAGATATGTAAGTATGTTGTAATATGTATCAATGAGGCTTAGGGAGCGTAGAACTTGCCATACCCACAGCCTAGGTCAATCAAGAATGGGACTCAATAGATTGTCCAGTCAAATTGAACCTATAGATTCTAGGATGCCTCGAGCCAACCCATTTGTTTTCCCTACTCATGATTACTTACATTCCTATAGCCATGTGTTTAATTCTTTTAATTAAGTATTCATAATAACCTGATGCTTAGAACCTCTCCATGACAGGACTTACTACCTCAGCCAAGCCTGGAGACCCTAGCATCATGCTATACATTAGACAGTTGAGAGAGAGACTAGTTCGGATACGGCATGTACTACCCCAAGCTGAGAGTCGATTGGCTTACTACCTAACCCCTACTTACAATAGTGGACCGGAAGGACGAGCCATCTATCTATCCTTAGCCGAGGAGGTTAGAGCTGACGTAGAGTACCTACATGTACTGGCGTTCATGGCCGGAAAGAGGCTGGAACTACTTGCTTGTTAAAATCAGGTATATAATTAAAAGATTTTTATTTAAAAATTTAAAGCTTATTATTTAGTGTCATGCATAGTGAATCATCGCATAAAATACCTAAGGAATAAGAACACAAGCAAAAGAGCACTTCAAAGAAAAAGAAGAAAGAAACAAACATAAATATACATAATAAAACACCTTGCTGGTATGACAACATAAAGTCACTGGAAGTGTGGAATAGGTGTGTACATGTCTTAACTAGGAATTTTTTTGTTGACCCCGAAAGGAAGTGTTGGATTATTAAGTATGTTGCTCTTTTCAGAAAAGGCAACCATGGTCAACACAAGAAGTTCTCGAGGTGGTTGTAAAGGAAAATGCCCTCGTGTTATACCGGAGGTTGAACTGCCAAATGGAACTGAGGCCCAAAATTTTGAAGCATCGGCTGCTTCATCAGGGGCACCAATGGTAGCTCAAGCCACTGCTGCAGCACCTCAGCCGGGTATGGCAGCCAGTGAGGCGAATGTTTTCATGATTGCTATGATGCGGACCATGCAGTAACAACAAGAACTGCTGGGTCAGATGTCTACGCAGTTTGCAACTATGATGCATGAACGTGCAACACCACTTAACCGACCTATACATTTCCCACCACCAGTGCCTCAACATTTAGCAAAAAACTCTACCACCAAGGTAATGGAGAGATTCAAGAAACTCCAACCACCCATGTTTTTCAAGTTGACTTCTGAGGTAATGCAGCCAGAACGGTGAATTAGTGCACTAGTAAAGGCATTTGATGTGCTCGAGTGTACAGATGCACAAAAGCTGATATGTGCGGGTTATCAGCTACAGAATGAGGTTGAAGCTTGGTGGAAGGCCACTAAGCCAAATTTGGAAGCCACTCATCCAAATCCCACGTGGGAGCAATTTAAAGAAGTCTTCTTCAAGAACTACTTCCCAGAGAGTTCTAGGGACAGAAAAGAAGCTAAGTTTTTTGCGTTGGTACAAGGAACCAGATCAGTGCTGGATTACCAACAACGGTTTGAAGACCTATTCCATTTCGCTCCAGAACACCTGAAAGGGGAAGTTAGCAAGACGAAGAAGTTTGAGAAGGGACTTAAACCTGAGATCGGGTCTGCTCTGTCAATTATGGGCATTCGGGATTATGCTCAGATGGTGGACAAGGCGAAGACCATGGAGGATAGATTGAAGGAGAAGGGAAAAGATAAGACTATAGTGTCGCCTGGGTTGAACAAAAGGCCAAATAATTTTTACACTTTTGGATGGCCAAACAAGGTTTTTCGCAGAACCCGCTCAAACCTCAATCTGACTCCGTACAGTAGGCCAAACATGGGTCAGTCAGAACCCTTTTTGCCCACTTTTAATTGGCCTAATCAATCAGCTACGAGTCAAGCGACAACGGCAGCTTCGCCAGCCCAACCAACCATAAGTCAAGTGAGCCAAGCTTCGACACCAGCTGTTCCACCTTATAAATGTTTCTTGTGCAACAAAGAAGGGCACATGGCCAAAGAATGTAGATTGCATGGGGACAGAAAAAACTCACCGAATCAGTCCTACGCTAGACCTTTTCAGCCACGGGACAATCAGACGCGAGGAAAGGTGTTTGCGATGACGAATGAAGAAGCTGAAGCGAACCCCGATGTAATGACAGGTAAGTCTACTAAATGCTGCTAAGTTGTAGGGAATAATCAATGTATATTCATAACTCAAGCTATATACAAACCCTAAGTACCCTGAGAGTCTCAACCATCCCTGCACAAGTACTATTCGACTCAGGTGCATCCTACTCTTTCGTTTCTACAACCTTTGCGAGTAGGATGGAAGATCAACTGAGAGACATCAGGCACGACTTAGTAGTCAGCACTCCAACAGGTAGTGTCGAGAGCTTGAAGGAGGTCTATAACCCCTGTAAGATAGAGATTTGTGGGAAGAACTTGACCACATGGCTAACAAAGCTCGATATGAAGGATTTTGACGTGATATTAGGCATGGATCGGCTGTCCACCTATGGAGCAAACATCATGTGTGCGGAAAAGCAAATAGTATTCAAGTTGGAAGATGGGTCAGTTTTCACCTACCAAAGTGAACCAAAAGAGAAACCCAAAAGGATAACTTTATTCGCCCTCCAGGCGTGAAAGCTGCTAGATGAAGGACGTCAAGGCTTTTTGGCTACAGTGATAGACACCGAGGCAAAGATAAAGCCCTTGGAGATTGACATTGTCTAAGAATTTCCTGATGTTTTTCTAGAAGATCTGACCCAACTACCGCCTAATCGTGAGACGGAGTTTGCAATTGATCTCACCCCTGGTGCAGTGCCGGTATCCTAAGCACTATATCGAATGGCACATATTGAATTGAAGGAGTTGCAGGTTCAACTGCAAGACCTGTTGAAGAAAGGTTTTATATGACCTAGTGTGTCTCCTTCGGGAGCACCCATGTTGTTCGTGAAGAAGAAGGATAGTAGCATGCGGCTGTGTATCGACTACCTCAAGCTGAATAAGCTGACCATCAAGAATCGATACCCGTTGCCGTGCATTGATGACCTATTTGACCAGCTGCAAAGAGCGAGAGTTTTCTCCAAGATTGATCTTAGGTCTGGGTACCATCAATTGAAGATCAAGAGCGGTGATATCCATAAAACGGCGTTTAGAACTCGATATGGACATTATGAATTCCTAGTTTTATCGTTCGGGTTAACCAAAGCCCCGACAGCGTTCATGGACATGATGAATAAAGTATTCCATGACGTGTTGGATAAGTCCGTCAATGTATTTATTGATGAAATTCTGGTGTACTCCAAGAGTGAGGAAGAACACGCTCGACACCTTACCTTCGTGCTGTAGCGATTGCGGGAACACCAGCTTTATGCCTAGTTCAGCAAGTGTGAATTTTGGCTTCATCAAATCAGATTCCTGGGACACATCGTCACCAAGGATGGCATTAAAGTGGACCCAAATAAGGAGAAAGCGGTTCTTGAGTGGGAGACTCCGAAGAGTGTCATTGAGATCCGAAGTTTCTTAGGTTTGACCGGATGTTACCACCGATTTATTGGAAATTTCTCGCACATTTCGGCACCAATGACGAAGTTAACAAAGAAGGGAGCCAAGTTTTAATGGAATGAAGCCTACAAGAAAAGCTTTCAGGAGTTAAGAAATTGGTGTGTGACGGCTCCAGTTTTGACCATTCTGGATGGCACTGGAGGAATGGTGGTTTATACCGACGCATCCAAAATAGGATTGGCTGGCGACTTAATGCAAAGAGGTAAAGTGGTCGCCTATGCCTCAAGACAACTGAAAGAACACGAAAAGAACTACCCCACTCATGATTTGGAGTTAGCAGCAGTAGTCTTCACATTGATGACATGGCGACATTACCTATACGGCGAAAAGAGTGAAATCTTCAACAGTCACAAAAGTCTGAAGTATTTCTTCACCCAAAAGGAGCTGAATATGAGACAGAGGCGGTGGTTAGAACTGGTAAAGGATTATGACTGTGAGATCCAGTACCACCCGGGCAAGGCCAACGTTGTGGTCAATGCATTAAGTAGAAAATCTCAGACTGCATCCCTTGCTTCCTTGGTCGTAAGTGAACAGTTGTTTGAAGAAGTCCGAAAGTTTGATCTGGAACTTGTGATCGAAGGAACAACTATACAACTAGCAGCTATGGATTCACAGTCGTCGATACGAGAGCAAGTAATTATAAAGCAACCATTGTACCCCGAGTTGGCCAAAATAATTTGGGAAGTGCAACAAGGAGTCCACAAGGACCCAGATTTTTCATTGGCCCATGATGGTGCATTGAACTATTGAGACAGATTGTGTGTGCCTGACGATTATGATGTCCAAAACCGAATCCTTAAAGAGGCGCACAACTCACCCTATACAATCCACCCCGGAAGCACGCAGATGTAAAAGGACTTGAAGAAGTACTACTAGTGGATTCGGATGAAAGAGACCATAGCGATATATGTGTCTAAGTGCCTCACTTGTCAACAAATTAAGGCAGAGAGATACCGATCGTATGGATTGTTGCAACCACTCCCTAAACCTAAATGGAAGTGGGAAAGAATTACTATGGACTTCGTGACAAATTTGCCCAACATCAGGAAGGGCATGAATGTAATTTGGGTGATTGTAGACGGACTGACAAGGGCAGCCCACTTCATACCAATTAAGATAAGTTATTCGATGGAGAGGCTTGCCCAACTATATATAAAGAATATACTCCGCTTATACGGCGTTCCTGTCAGTATTGTATCTGAAAGAGATCCTCGATTCACCTCAAGGTTTTGGAGAAGTTTATAAAAGGCATTGGGATCTCAGCTAAATCTTAGTATGGCTTTCCATCCGCAGACGGACGGACAATCGGAAAGAACTATCCAGACTTTAGAGGACATGCTCAGAGCCTGCGTCTTGGAAACGAACGATAGTTGGGATGCTCACATACCCTTAGTGGAATTTGCATACAATAATAGTCACCACTCCACCATTGGCATGGCACCATTTGAAGCTCTTCATGGCCGAAAATGCCGAACCCCGTTATATTGGGACGAAGCTGGTGAACGGAGATATCTCGGGCCAGAGATGATACAAGCAACCTGTGACAAGGTGGATATCATTAGAGAGAAAATCAAGGCGGCCCAATCAAGACAGAAGAGTTATGCCAATAACGAAAGGAAGGACATCGAAGGCGGCCCAATCAAGATAGAAGAGTTATGCCAATAATGAAAGGAAGGACATCAAATTTAATGTCGGAGAAAAAGTATTCCTCCTAGTATCTCCAACAAAAGGATTGCTACATTTCAACAAGAAGGGTAAGCTAAGCCCAAGGTTCATCGATCCATACGAAATTCTCGATAAAGTGGAACCCATGGCATACCGACTGGCATTACCACCATCTTTGCAAGGCGTCCATGAAGTCTTCCATATGTCAATGCTAAGGAAATACATCAACAACCCGACACATGTGCTCACGGGTGAACCTAAATAGCTGGGCGTGGACATGACCTATAAAGAATAGCCTACGGAGATTTTGGATAGAAAAGAGCATAATCTTCGTAATCGCACGGTCGCCTTCATAAAAGTTCAATGGGGAAACAATAGAAGAAGCTTCATGGGAACAAGAGGAAGAAATGAAAGAGAAATATCCTCAACTCTTCGAGTTACAAGGTAAGCAAATTTCGAGGATGAAATTTTTATAAGGTGGGGAGAAATGTCAAACCCTGTCACTGACTGGCTAGAATTTTGATTGAAGGATAGGAACCCCTGACATGGCATCCAAGCACACTGTGGAGTATCACTCTAGTGATTGAAATTGACGAAGAAACCCTAAGGATGTCCTCCTACATACCTGTCAGAAGATGGATCACTGACCCTTGCAATTGCACAGCTCACAGCATAATGTACTGCTTGGACTCCAGGTGCTCTCTCTTCACTCCATGAATGTGGGTCCCACACCTAAAAATAAGTGCAAAAGGCCCTGAGTGACATGTGGGTGCAAGGCCCTAAGCCTAGGTCAAACCCCTGTGCAAGCTCACAGAGATATAGCCTTGTTGAAATCTCTGGGTGATGTCTAGAGACATTGCTCAGTGTGGAAAAATGTAATTTTTCAATGATTTGATCTATGGGGACCACCCATATTGGACATGGGCAACCTCCATAGGTTGAGGGGAGTCTTAGGGACCACCTCATACCCTTGAATCACCATGGACCCCACTTGAGTGTCTAGAATGACTAAGAATGCAGTCAAAAATGCATTTTTCAAAAGAGGCCTTAACAGCCAAACAAACCCTAGTTAAGGCTGGCTATAAAAAGGGGTGCCTTGGGCTCATTTAGAGCTCTTGGCACTATTGGAATCGTGGAGAGAAGGAGAAGAAAGAAAAAAGAGAAAAGAGAAGGAGAAGACGAAGGAAAGAGAAGGAGAAGGAGGAGGAAACCCCACCTTGCATCTGCATCCATTCCCAGCTTGATTTCAGGTATAAATTTGAACTCATACGACTACTGTGATGCTGCTACTGATTCTTCTCCATGGATTTCTGCTTTTTTGAGGTTGTTCTAGCCATTGGCAGCCTAGAACAGCTGGGGGCTGCCATGAACCATCTCAGAACCAACATGCAAACATGATGCATGAAGGATCTGAGCATTTTATGGTGATATTCATATTTGTTCTCCATGGATTTCTACTTTTTTGAGGTTGTTCTAGCCATTGGCAGCCTAGAACAGCTGGGGGCTGCCATGAACCATCTCAGAACCAACATGCAAACATGATGCATGAAGGATCTGAGCATTTTATGGTGATATTCATATTTGTTCTTCACTAGAGACCGAAACCTGGGTTGTACCCTGGCTGCATGCAACCTAGCCTTAGAGTTTTAACAGCACTAGAACACGGTTATGCATGTGAGTCCAGCCTTGCATGCAGCCAAAACCCTGATTTGCAACCGAAGATATGCTGGGTTACTAGTCACTAGGCTGTCTGGGCAGCTCCTGGCAGCGAAGTGGTGGGCCAAAGTGAAAATCCACAAAGACCAGTGCAAAGTATACCCCTGGGTGTCCAAGATGACCTAACATGCATGGGGAGAAGATCCATGCAATGCCCATGATAAAAAATCCTTGGAATCTCAGCCTGTTCCCGATTTTGCAATCTCTGGGCGATGCAGACATCACCCAGATACATCGCCCAATGAATGAAATTTTGCAGAAATGCTGATCTGACTTGGGGATCTTCACCCATGGGCAACAAATTAGTGTAGGGAGGTGGAAAATGACCAAAATGCCCTCCCCACATCTATCCACATGAATGAATACCTTGGGTACCCAAGTGGGCCCCGCAGGGCTTGGAAACCCTGTTTGTGATGGTCCTGCAACATTGCCAAGTTGGGGACTGTACTATGAAGCATAAATAACCTAGAAACAAGTACCACTATGATTAATGACCATTTTGCCCCTAGGTCACAATCTCTGGATGATGTACCGGGACATAGGCCTAAGGCCTAGTGCAAGGCCCAGAGAATTCCAAGTGATGACCAACTGCACACCAAGTCAACCCAGTGAGCCTAGATCAACCCTAGGGAAATAGTTTGGAATATTAAGTGACGTAATTCTGATTTATATCTAGGGTTTGATCCCGCGCTTGAGGCCTACAGCCAAACTGCAGCCGAAACTGAAATTGCAATTGAGTTCATAGAATCAGACCCAGGTGAATGAAATGTTATCGTGTATGTATGTGTAACATTATTATTTTTGCCGATAATTAAATCTCTAATTATTAATGTTGTGTTACTTATTAAATTACAATTTCTCAAAATTACACGTTGTATGACTGTTGATCAACATTGTTGAATATATCATGATGATTGTGATTGATAGACTAGATGTCGTAGTTGGTTTAGAAATGAGGCCGGTGGTAGCCCGTAGTATGGGATACGGTCGACACCGCCCAACTCATACAATGCCATATAGACATGAGGTTACAGTTTCATCACTTGTGCTACGCACCCTTGCCAATAGGGGTTAAGGTGTTGGATAACTGTGAGGACTACCGTAAAACCTCGGGCGTTTACGCCGGGAAGCCTCAGCACAGCTGGGATGCCCCAGGGCAAATATGCCGGGAAACCTCGGGCTACAAGCTGGGGAAGCACCAGTAGGTGAATCATGGCCATAAACCAAATAAAGTTTATGCACTGGTAAAGGGTGAATTGATATTTGGTCAGTTACCTCACTAGTTTAATCACAGGGGGCTGGTCAGGCTGACCATGGAGAGCATGCTGGAGCTGACTGGTCCCCTCCGACAACTTAATGGGTGTCTTGCAGGAAGGGGTATCCAAGCCCGCACCAGGGATACATGTATTGGGGATTGTAGTAGCACTAACTTGCCTTAGCTGTATTGTTAGGTGGCTAATTAAATAATTTGGACTTGCATATCATGTAGGATCATGTGGTTTGTGGTTGCATATGCATGCATGATAATATGTTTTGCTCACGAGCTCGGTGGGGCTCATACTCTGTTATATATGTTTTTCTTTCTAGATGATTGTGCAGATCGATGCCACTGTGGCATGGAGGCTCGTTACGAGGAGGAGAGCCCTTATGATTATGATGCTATTGGTATGGACCCTGATGGAGGTCGTGCCGATGATGCATGCGTTCTTGGTGGTTTCTGATGAAGACCATTGAGGGGCACACTTGATGCTTTTTGTCTTGGGACCCCTTTTTGTTTTTGATAGGAGTTTGTCCCCGTTTCTGTTTCTGGTGTAGTCTTTTCTTTCCTTTTTGGGGTTGAGTTATCTTGCCCTATATATATATATATGTATCCTATAAAAGTACGTTCTCGTCCTTTTTTGTCAAATTTTTCAGATATCCAAAATGCCCCTAAAATCCACCCAACCAATGTCCAAAATACCCCCAACTTAGAAAATGCCAAGAGGTTGCCCTTTGAAACGTTGCCACCAATAGGCCGGATGAGAGAATCTAGGAACCGTAAATACCCCAACTCAGAAAATGCCAAGAGTGGGCCCAATGAAACGTTGCCAACAACAGCCCGTCATGTAATCAACTTATTTAATTTTTAAAATTAAAATTTATCATTTATGTGGAGAGAAAAAAAAAATGAAGAGGTGAGAGAAACTAGGAACCCTCAATTTTTTAGATACCCAAAATGCCCCTGAAATCCACCCAGCCAATGTCCAAAATACCCCCAACTTAGAAAATGCCAAGAGGTGGCCCTTTGAAACATTGCCACTAACAGGCCGGATGAGAGAATCTAGGAACCGTAAATACCCCAACTCAGAAAATGCCAAGAGTAGGCCCAATGAAACGTTGCCAACAACAGCCCGTCATGTAATCAACTTATTTAATTTTTAAAATTAAAATTTATCATTTATGTGGAGAGAAAAAAAAAAAAAAAAGAAGAGGTGAGAGAAAATAGGAACCCTTATTATTATTGTTATTTATTTATTTTCTTATTAAACCGTTCGAATATGGAACTGCCAAGAGTGGGCCCATTGAAACGGTACCAATACCCGCCCGTCATATAATATATTTTTTTATTAATTTTGTGGGAAAAAAAAAAGTGAGAGAATCTAGGAACCGTTAGGGTGTTTATCCAAACTCACATTCCCACTTGAATAGACGTGTCCCCACAACTCTTCTTACTATCTCTCTCATACACAAGTTCCCTGAGAGAATCTAGGAATCCCTCCCAACTCCTAAAATACCAGAATATAGGAAACGCCAACAATTGCCAAAAGTGCCCTGAGTCTTTTTGAATTTGTGTTTCCCACGCTAACAGACACACCCCCTCATACTTCGGAAACCATGGCTGTATAAAATCCCTTTCGTAGCCTCTCACCCAGCATATTGTGTTTTCTTCATTAGGTTCCAGAAACAAGGGAAGATTGCAAAAGTGATTCAAGTTCAAGATTGGTACGTACAAATTTTCTAACACAATATTATTTTATATCTATTATGTGTGGATATATTTAACTTATTTCTCACATCATAAACTTAGCCTCCAATGCATTCTCCATGTCCTTTGTTTCCTCTATGACTTGGTAGCACCATTTCCAACTCTTTCTCCACATCAACAGGTGAAATTTCCTCATAAACACAAACTTCGATTGGGACATTTGTCTTCTTTACTTTTTTACCAATCATAAAAACAGCATTTGATAATATAAATTTTGAGGAAAACAATTAACAGCTGTAAACTGAGATTGTATGGAAAATGAACAAAAGAGGAAGAGAAAGTGCCTTCTCTTACAATTTATTCCCTGAGTATCTGTAAATGTGCACTTGAAAACGGTTAAAAACGACACCGGCTGACCATTGATCGGTTTTTCACTACTGGAACAAATCCAAAAACTCACATGTATGAAAAGGAAAAAAAAAAGATAGAAGCACTAAGGAAGAACTGAATCAGTAATGAGAGTCCTGATCTCTGATGATAGTAATTGAGAAAAAACAAAAACAAGAAAACAGCAAATATTAGCCACCTAAAACCATAAAAATAACCAAAGAGCAAAGAAATAGAATGCTTCGAGAACTACAGTTTTAGAAAAATTACCACCAAAATTGGTTGTAGAATAAAAGAGATGACAGAAAGAGAGAGACAGTTTGAGAATTATAAGGAGAGAGAAGAGTAGGCAAAAGAGGGAGTTTGGGATGGGGAGGGAGAAAGGGTAATAGAATATACCAGAAGAAGGGTTTCATGATGGAGAAAGTGAAAGAATTGGTCCTCTTCATGGATCTCAGCGAGAAGAAATGTGGAGTAAATAAAAAAAGATTGAAACCACTTATTCCTCCATATCAGGGAATGGGTATAGAAGGTTTTGCTTGGTTCTTCAGATACAGACAATAGTGAGGAGGATTTAAAAACCACAAATACTAAGAGAGACAAGCCTCGATGTGAGCAGAGACTCCGTCAATTGCAGCGGCTAGCGAGAGAAAGGCAATCGATAGAATATGATTCATTTGAAACTTAAAAGAGACAAGCCTCAACAACAAGAGATGTGAGCAACAGCTTGTTGAAGAGAGCAAGACGGGGTTGGTGATCTGCAGAAATGTTTGTGATGAGGCATAAAAAACCCCAACTATCAGAGGCTGCCACATGGCCGACCTGACCTCAGTCCGGGAATCTAATTGGGCCAAGCAGGAAACCGGGCCGACCCCATCTCCGATAAGTCACCTGACAGGGCCAGACTCGCACAAGCTAGCCGGTGGCTGAGGCCTAGCTCTGAGCCGAGCTCATACAGGTCAGCCATAGACTCCTGGCCGAGCTTACTGCCGAGACCAACCTCTCGGGCCGACCTCCCAGGCCGAGGTGACGGCCAAGGCCAACCTACCATGCCGCCCTCCTAAGTCGACCTCCGAGGCCGAGCCCTCCTCCACTGAAGCTGCCATAGCGCCCCACCGGGGATCTTCGGGCCACGTCAATGCATCCCGAGAATCACGAGATAAGGATCGAGCCACGATCCCAGCACAACACAGAATCACACTCTACATGGACTCTTACCTTAATAAGAGCCCGACCCCAAAAATAGCTCTCCACTCCGCTCTACGCGAGAGAACCTTCCGAAAGAAGGACTCCTACCATACTAGGACTCTCCCAACCGCCTCATCTCATCCTCACTCTATAAATACCCAGGTATGGAGCACCATTCCTCATCTTGCTTTTCACTAGGCAGTTACGCTGTTGCACTGGTGATCTAACTTGAGCATCGGAGAGTTCTAGGCCGGAGCCACACCGGCTCTCTTGTGCTCATCACTTGGTCCTTACAGGCTCATCCGTGGGTGAACCAAGCGTCGGAGATTTCCACACGCAACAGATTTGGCGTCGTCTATGGGAATGACATCAGCAAGCCATCGTCGTTTCTACCAACTTCAAGAGCAACAATAATGGTGCACACGAGATCAGGGCAGCATGGCTCGACTTCCCATACGGACGAGCCATAGCCCATTGGGCAGATGAGGCGATCACCGCCCCCCGAAGCCTCGCTGCAGGGGATAAACAGAAGACCCCCTCGAGCAGGGGGTGCGCAGCCCATCACGGGCACCGTGATCAGTCCCATTCCCCCACCGGAGGGTGGGAATGGGGGAGGTGTGCTAACCGCAACCGCGGCTGACCGGGTACAGGCCAAGCCCAACTTGGGCGGGCTGGGCCTACTAGCGCCGCCGCCCTTACCGAAGAGTTTGGACCCCGAAGCCCAGCTCTTCCTTTCTTCCTCTCCTTCCTTACTTCTCCTTCTCCTTCTCTTTCTCTCTTTTCTCTCTTCTTTTCTCTCCCACGGTTTTAGCTGGGAACTAGAGCTCTAAAATGAGCTAAGGGTCCTCTATTTATAGGCCTACCCTCTACTAAGGCCTGTTTGCCTGCTTAGGCCCATTTCAAGAATGTGTTTTTAGACTGATTTTGAATCATTCTGGCCACTCAGGTGGGGTCCACAGGGGTCCAAGGGTATGAGGTAGTCCCCTAAACTCCCTTCAACCTATGGAGGGTGCCCATGGCCTGTATGGGTGATCCCCACACATCTACAGATAAAAATACTGCATTTTTTCACTCTGGGTGATGTGTGCATCGCCCAGAGAATACAACAAGGCTGTTTCACTTTGGGCTTGCACAGGGGTTTGGTCCAGGGTCTTGGCCTTACACCTACCCTTTACCCAGGGCCTTTTGCACCTATTTTTAGGTGTGGGACCCACATTCATAGAGAGGAGAGAGAATACCTGGAGTCCAAGCAGTATATTATGCTATGGGCAGTGCAACTGTAAGGATCTGCAATCCATCTTCTGACAGGTATGTAGGAGGACATCCTTAGGGGTTCTCCTTTAAATTCAATCACTGGAGTGATACTCAATAGTGTGCTTGGATGCCATGTCAGGGGTTCCTGTCCTTCAATCAAAAATTTTAGCCAATCAGGGGCAGGTTTGACATTTCTCCCCACCTTACAAAAATTTCATCTTCAAAATTTGCTTAACTTGTAGCTCGAAGAGTTGGGGATATCTTTCTTTCATTTCTTCTTCACGTTCCCACGAAACCTCTTCTATGGGATTATTTCCCCATCGAACCTTTACAAAGTCGACCATGCGGTTGCGGAGATTATGTTCTTTTGTATCCAATATCTCTGTAGGCTATTCTTCATAGGTTATATCCACGTCCAACTGTTCAGGTTCAATTGAGAGTACGTGTTTAGGTTGTTGATGTATTTTCTTAGCATCGACACATAGAAAACATCGTGGATGCCTTGCAAAGATGGTGGTAATGCCAATCGGTATGCTATGGGTCCCACTCTATTGAGGATCTCATAAGGACCAATAAATCTTGGGCTCAGTTTGCCCCTCTTGCTAAAACATAGTAATCCTTTTGTTGGAGATACTCGAAGGAATACCTTTTCTCTGACATTAAATTCAATATCGTTCCTTCGATTATCGGTATAACTCTTCTGCCTTGATTGGGCTACTTTGATTTTCTCTCTAATGATATCTACCTTGACACAAGTTGCTTGTATTATCTCTAGCCTGAGATATTTCCGTTCTCCAACCTCGTCCCAATACAACGGGGTCCGGCACTTCCGACCATAAAGAGCTTCATACGATGCCATGCCAATGGTGGAGTGGTAACTATTATTGTATGCAAATTCCACCAAAGGTATGTGGGCATCCCAACTGTCGTCATTTCTAAGATACAGGCTCTGAGCATGTCCTCCAGTATCTGGATGGTTCTTTCGGACTGTCCATCCGTCTGCGGATGGAATTCCGTACTAAGATTTAGCTGAGATCCCAGTGCCTTTTGTAAACTCCTCTAAAATCTTGAGGTAAATTGAGGATCCCTATTAGATACAATGCTGATAGGCAAGCCATGTAAGCGGACTACATTTTCAATGTATAGTTGGGCGAGCTTCTCCATCGAATAGTTTATCCTGATGGGGATGAAGTGAGTTGCTTTCGTCAGTCCGTCTACAATCACCCAAATTGCATTCATCCCTTTCCTGGTGTTGGGTAGATTTGTTACAAAATCCATAGTAATTCTTTCCCACTTCCATTCAGGTATAGGGAGCGGCTGCAGTAACCCATACGGTCGGTGTCTCTATGCCTTTATTTGTTGGCAGGTGAGGCATTTAGACACGTATATTGCTATGGTCTCCTTCATCCCAATCTACCAATAGTACTTATTCAGATCCTTGTACATCTTTGTGCTTCCAGGGTGGATTGAATAGGGTGAGTTGTCTGCCTCTTTAAGGATTTAGTCATGGACATCATAATCACCAGGCACACATAATCTATCTCAAAACTTCAATGCCCCATCATGGGTCAGTAAGAAGTCTGGGTCCTTATGGACTCCTTGCTGTACTCCTAGATTATCTTGGCCAACTTGGGGTCCAATGGTTGTTTCATAATTATCTCTTCTCGTATCGACGGCTGTAATTCCATTGTTGCCAATTGCATAGATGTTCCTTCGATCATGAGTTCTAGATCAAACTTTCGAGCTTCTTCTAACAACTGCTTGCTTACGACCAAGGAAGCGAGGGATGCAGTTTGTGATTTCCTGCTTAATGCATCTGCTACAACATTGGCCTTACCGGGGTGGTAATAGATCTCATAGTCATAATTCTTCACCAGTTCTAACCACCGCCTCTGTCTCATAATCAGCTCCTTTTGGGTGAAGAAATACTTTAGACTTTTGTGTTCACTGAAGATTTCACTCTTTTCACCATATAGGTAATGTCGCCATATTTTCAACGCGAACACTACCGCTACCAACTCTAAGTCATGAGTGGGGTAGTTCTTTTCGTGTTCCTTTAGTTGTCATGAGGCATAGGCGACCACTTTACCTCTCTGCATCAAGATGCCACTAATCCTGATTTGGATGCATCGTACCACCATTCTTCCCGTGCCATTCGGAATGGTCAAAACTGGTGTTGTCACCAGTTGATTCCTTAACTCTTGGAAGCTCTTCTTGTATGCTTCATTCCATTCAAATTTTTTCCCTTCTTCGTTAGCTTCGTCATGGGTGCTGAGATGCACGATAAATTTTCTATAAACTGACGGTAATACCCAGCCAAACCCAAGAAACTTTGGATCTCAATGGCATTCTTCGGAGTCTCCCACTCGAGAACCGCTTTCACTTTGTCTGGGTGCACTTTAATGCCGTCCTTGGTGATGATGTGCCCCAGGAATCCAATTTGGTGAAGCCAAAATTCTCACTTGCTGAACTTGGCATATAACTGGTGTTCCCGCAACCACTGCAACATGAAGGTAAGGTGTCGAGCGTGCTCTTCTTCACTCTTGGAGTACACCAGAATGTCATCAATAAACACGATGACAAACTTATCCAACACATCATGGAACACTCTATTCATCATATCCATGAACACCACCAGGGCATTAGTTAACCCGAATGATAAGACTAGGAATTCATAATGTACATATCAAGTTCTAAACACCGCCTTGTGAATATCGCCGCTCTTGATCTTTAATTGTTGGTATCAGGACCTAAGATCAATCTTGGAGAAGACCCTCACTCCCTGTAGCTGATCAAATAGGTTGTCAATGTGTGGCAATGGGTATTGATTCTTGATGGTTAGCTTATTTAGCTTGCGGTAGTTGATTCACACAACATGCTACCACCCTTCTTCTTTACGAATAGCATGGGTACTCCCCAGGGAGACACGCTAGGTCGTATAAAACCTTTCTTCAGCAGGTCTTGTAATTGGACCTGTAACTCCTTTAATTCGATAGGTGCCATTCGATATGGTGCCTTGGATACCGATGTTGCAACAGGGGTTAGATCAATCGTGAACTCTATCTCACGATGAGGCTGTAGTTGGGTCAGATCTTCTGAAAAAACATCAGGAAATTCTCTGATGAGGTCAAGTTCCTCCAAGGTCTTTATCTTTGCCTCGGTATCCATCGTAGTTGCCAAAAAGCCTTGACATCCTTCATCCAACAACTTTCATGCTTGGAGGGCGGATAAGGTTATCCTTCTGGGATTCTTCTTTGGTTCATTTTGATAGGTGAAAACTGACCCATCCTCCAACTTGAATATTATCTTCTTTTTCACACACATGACGTTTGCTCCATAGGTTGATAGCCAATTCATGCCTAATATCACGTCAAAGTCCTTCATATCAAACTTTATTAGTCGTATGGTTAAGTTCCTCCCACAAATTTCTACCTGATAGGGGTCATAGACTTCCTTCAAGCTCACGACACTACCCTCGGTGTGCTGACTACTAAATCGTGCCCGATGTCTCTTGGTTGATCTTCCATCCTACTCGCAAAGGTGGTGGAAACGAAAGAGTGGGATGTGCCTGAGTCGAATAGCACTCGTGCAGGAATGGTTGAGATACTCAGGGTACCAAAGGTTTGTATATAGTTTATGTTACACACGCGCCCAAATACACCTTAATATCTCGGGACAAATTGAATTTTTACTGACAGGTGTCGCCATGATGTCAACGGTCAACGCATGTGACCTTAGATCGTAACAGTCAAAGGGAAAGCTCAAACACAAGGATTGTATTCACACCTTGATGGACAGTTGGGCCACATAATGGGTAAGCTTTGAACCCCAAATGTTTGATATAAAAACCCCCCTCGAAGTCTTGGATATGTGGGCCAAAGCCCCACATCCCATATTGTTGATTTTGGCCTTGACAGCAGGAACGGACCCACGAACGGATCCACTGCTGGTGAATCCGTCTGATAATCCGTTCGTGCTGTCATGCTAGTTTTAATTGTTTTCCTATGTGAGGCCCACGTCCCTATGTTTTGGACCTCGGGGCTATGCCCCCGGACATGGTGGACCCCACCCTTGACCTTTGAATGTTGATTTTGCTATGTCATGGGGCCCACAAGGCTTAACTAAAATAAATAATGATTTTTCTTTTAATTGGGCCAAGCCAAACAAGCCCTAGATTAAAACACATTTTTGGGCCTTAAGCTAAGCCAAACATACCCTAACCAATTGGACATGAGGACCTTAGCCAAACTGACCCTCAGGCCCATTTCATTTTATAGCCAATAGGTTCTTTTTAGGTTTGAGAAGTTGGGTTGGTTCAAGGACCATGGGTTTAATCTTGGCCCAATAATTGGACCATGGCTTGTTATAGGGAAAAGGGAATAAATGTAAGGGTAATTTAGGGAGTTTACATTTTGTTATTTATTTTAGCCTTAAGAGGGTAAAAGAGGAGGAATCTCTTAAGTTTTTCCTCATTTCTCATTAGAGCCCAAACCATAGAGAAGGAGAAGAAGAAGAGGAAGAAGAAGAAGAGAAGGGAAGGGAGAAGGAGAAGGAAGGAGTTTAAGGGGGCTCACCTAGCCTTGGACCTTGTTTCCCTACTGGTGGTAAGTGGTATTTCCAACTATTCTTCTCTATTTCTCTAATTTCTAGCTTAGGGTTTTGGATTTTGGAGTTTGGATTTGGCTTGGGTTCCATTTAGAACCCAATACTCTTGTTAGGGACATGATCCTAGTCCCTTTGGGTGCCATTGCACACCCTTAATCCTCCCAATGGTATACTATACAACCCAAGCCATGAAAACTTAGGGATTTCACCCAAAAACCCAAGTTTGGGTTGAGGAATTGGATATAGATCATAGATGGCTTAATGCATTGTGCCATTAGGGTTATTAGGACCCTTATTAACTTTAGGAACCATCCCTACAAGCCCTTGAAGCCATTGGGGGCCTTGGGAACCAATTCGAATGGAGTTCAGAGTTGAAAAACTCATTCCTGCTGCGAGCGGACTCAGCAGCGGACTCACAATCGTGCATCCACCCGTGGATCCACCCCTCTCGGGTGTGTCTCAAGGTTCTAATGGATGCACGGTCGGACTCACACAAGTGCATCCGTTCGTGAATCCGCCCGCAGTTGACAGCATGACCACTACTCAGTGTTTTGGCCATAACTTTGTCTATACATATTGTATCGATATGATTTAAGTTGCGTTGTAAAATACACTCAAAGGGATATATTTATTATGAAAGAAACATTGACTCAATATAAATAAAAGACCCTCAAAAGTGGTCCCAAACCTAGATGATATGTTTTGACAACAACTTAGGAACATGACTGTAATCCGGTGACTTCGCCACATTATGACTGCTTGTGTAAGACTTAATGAATCTTAATGGGGGTTAGTTACCACCTAAATTGTCCTTAAAATATATTAATTAATTGACCTATCGAGGTACCAAGGTCTATCCTTAATGCCCTCAAAACCTCGTTACTGTTCTAAGGGACTTGTGATCTCATCCTAGAATTAGAAAATCTTAAAGTGATTCCAAACCCGTGAATCCCAAGACTAATACTTAGACTAGGCCTTGGTGGTCTTGTTGGACCTCAAAGTGATCCTTTTGGGGTCCTAAAAGCCATAACACCTATAGGAGTGAAGATTGAAAGTGATTGACTTAGGAAGTTGTGTTGTATTTTGTCAAACTTAACAATAGTAACACTTGGGGAAAACCTTAGAGAAGGATCCAAATCCCTTGAACCCCCTAGGTTTCTTAAAGGACTATATATTTTGGACCTCCAACAAAGGATTAGACTCACCTCCCCAACCCTAGGACCTCTATGGTTCCATGGATGAAGGACTGAAGGTGGAAATCCTCTCGGATTTCAAAGAAATGTCGACGGATCCACTGTCGTGTATCCGCCTATCAGTCCATCTGGTATAACCTAACTGTTTAGCCTGGGGCAGAGCCAAGAGCGGACCCACTTGGTAAATCTTCCTGTAGCTCAGGTCGCTCTTGGGAAAATCTCAGGGTTTGGACGGATGCGCGAGCAGATTCACATTCCATATCCGCCCGTGAGTCCATTCCATATATTTTCTGGGTATGGCCAGGACAGATCCACGACCAGACTCACCTGGCTGCCTCCATTCCTACATCCGCCCCTGCAGTCTTGACCCAAACTTCAAATAAATTGTTGGGACCTCTCATGGGACCCACCTATACACTTCTAACAATATTCTCACACATCCTCAGACTTCATAACTGGTATGGGAGTACGTGCACCGAGGTAAATCTTACAAGGCACACCGAACGACAAGCAAGCAAACAGTGAGTGGGGGTTAGACTTTGTTTGTTCATTGATTGATTTTATATTTTTGTGATATATTTCATTTGAAATCAAGTTACTTGTTATACTTCATGGATAACGCATATTTGCATTATTTACCTATGATTATGTTCATGTATATGACAATTGATGGCTATATGTTGTGATTGTGTTGAAAATAGATGAAATGATAATGTGGTTGTTTAATGTTCTTATCTTATGTTATATTTGGCCTATTATGTGTCATGCCGTGCTGGTACCTGGGTGATGGATGGAATGGGACATTGATGCACCCGGAATACCTCTCGATATGATAAATTCCTATAACATTTTGTGCAATATTGTATTCGTAATTTTGTGTTAAAGGGACACGGGTGGTAGATGTGTAAGTTCCTACACTGTGATCGCCTTATTGGTAATTCAGCCCGGGGGTCGAGGGTGTGTTCCGGTACCGTGGTTGAGATTATCAAAGGTTTGCTGGGAGATCGATGGTGTGTTTCGGGACCCGCAGGCTTCCACTGCCATAGTTAGGGGTATATCGTTGGGGATCGAGGGTGTGTTCCGATACCAGGGATATGGTCCTACTATATCGTAGATTAATTGTTACACCCGTACCCCAACTATACCCCTACACCCCGGGGCAGTTTAGACCTTTAACTAAGAGGCAATGCCACAGTGGCACTAACTAACACCTGTGACCCCAGACTTAAAATTTTATAATAAGAATCCCCTCGAAGACCTGAAAGTGTGGGTCAAAGCCCTGCAACTTTCCTTGAAGTTTGAGCCCTGACAGCAGCACTGGAGTCACGAACGGACTCACTCTTACTGAATCTGCTTGAGGATCCGCCCGTGCTATCATCTGCCTTTTGGATTATTTTCCTATGGGACCCACATGCCCGTGTCCTGAACACCATAATTTAACCTTTGGACCACGTGAACCCCTGCCCTTACCATTAGCTGGGTAAGTGGGCCATGAAAGTGGGCCCACAAGGCTTAATCTAAAGAATTAATGGGTTTTAATAACCTAACCTAGAACCAAACAAGACCTAAAGGCTAATAGGTCTAAGTGAGTCTTGGACCCAACCCAAATAAACCCTAACTAACTAAATAGACCTAAGGGCCATGACTTGGACCAAACATGGCCTAAGACCTAGACTAAAATTCATTTGAAGCCTAAGGACCAAGCTACATTCTAAGACCCCTAACCAAACACACCCTAAGGACCCTTCTAACCCCTTAAAGATAAAGGAATTCCCTTCATTCCCTTATCTGTCCCCCTCCCAAACAAATCGTGGAGGAGAAGAGAGAAGAGAAGAAGGAGGAGGAGGAAGGAGAGGGAAGAAGTAGAGGTTGAAGGGGAATGAGAGGGGAAGGGAAGAAGATGGGAGCTATGCCAAAATGGCTGGCTGCCCCACATCTCCTTCTCCTACTGACCAAACAAAGAAGGAAGAAGAAGGTGAAGGAGAAGAGATGGAAAGGAAGGGAGGAGGCCAAGGGGGCTCACCTAGCCTTGGATTCCACCTCTCCATTGGAGGATCTCACCAAGGTAAGACCTGAGACTGATTCTCCTCCATTTTCCCTTTTGTCTTAGGTAGATTCCTTGAGCTTAGACTAACCTAGAGTCCATTTGGGACTCAAGGTGGAGCTCGGTCCCTAGATGGAGCTCTAATGGAGCTAACCTAGGTCTGGTTTAAACCCCTTGGTGCTGCATTTACAGCCAGGGCTGTTGAATCCCTAGTTTTGAACTTGAAACCCAACCCTTGGACCCCAATTGAGACCAAACCTTGTAGGATCTTGGATCCATGGGCTTCAACCTAGGTTCTAGTGACCCTAGGAAGGCTTAGACACCTCTCCTATGACCCTAAGGTGCCGTGGAGCTCCAAGCTTCAAGCTGAAGCCCAAACTCTTTGAAATCTTGGAAGAGACTGTCAGTGGACGAATGACCGGATCCATCTATCGTGGTACCGCCCGTCAGTCCATCCAGTGTAAACCCTATGAATTAGCCTGAGTGGACGAAGGCATGGATTCACTCTGTTTGCCTCCGCCCGAGACCTGTTGCTCTTGGGTCCGTCTCAGGAAATTGAACGAATGCAGGGGCGGACCCGAGAAGCACATCCGCCCGTGGATCCACTCCCTTTTATGATTATCTCAGATGTCAAATGGATGCACCACCAGATCCAAGTAAGAGGTTCCGCTCGTGGGTCCGCTCAAACTTGGTTTTAACCTTAGGGGCCTAGCATGGGACCCCTCTATACCTATTTTAACGATCTCTTTTGTATATCTAGACTGGTGCACTAGTGAGATTCATGTGAACCACGCCGAATGACACCCGATGCCTGGGGAGATCCATGCCAATCACGTCGGGTGACACCCGTGTTAGGTGAGTGGGCTCTGGGTGACTTTGTTGGGTTTGAATATTATATAATTATCAATATTGAGCATGCTATGATATATTTATAAGCATGATGCGCATTGCATTTTATTCAATTGTGAATTATTATGAATATGATAGTATGCTCACCATTGTATTAGGCTACAGTGTCGGGTGTGCCAGTACCAGAACCCCAATTTATTTAAATTATGAAAACTGCTATATGTCATCCTGAACTGTATGTGTCGTGCCATGCTGGTACCCGGGTACTAGATGGAATGGGACGTTGATGCACCCGGAATACCTCTCGGGATGATAGGACTTGCATACAGTATATCTGCGGCTAGGATGCTTATTCTTTTATGCTACAATCCTTGCCAAAAGGGGTTTATGTGTTGGATAGTCTGAGCACTTGTGGTCTATGGAGGTGGGAGAGGCCAGGAAATGGGTAGTGAGGGCTATCGGGGTTTGCCACTGGGTGGTTATGATGGCTTCTACCGGCGCAGGTCCCTTCGTGATAATTGAGGTTTCACTAGGGTGATAGGATAAGTGACCCTCAGTGTCTCCCGAGTTATCATAGTAGCATATACTTGACGGATAAAATTGTGTGTTAGGTGGAAAATGAATCTAATATTAGTATGCATCATTCTATTTGATATTGTTTGTGTGATGTATGCACATTCCCCTTTGCAACCTCACTAGCTAAGAATCCCATTGTACAACCACTTTTTAATTTATATGCAGATAACCTCTTGACGAGCACCGTTGGATGTGAATCAAGTGGAATTGATGACTGTGGCTTGGATGTAGATGTATACCTAAAATTTATGCCCTTGGGGTAATTATTTATTATTTAATTTTTGTATTTCTCCCACAGTCATGTACAAACTATATGTTTAATTATTAGGAGAGATTGAATGGTTACGAACACTGATATTGTATTATGTATTATCATTAGAGAACCGTTGCTCTATAATTTCACATATTTGAATTTAATTTCGCTTCCGTTAACTCTGTGATTGAAACAATTTATTCCTATGGGTACGTTCCTTTCTATCATCATAATGTGATGATAGGGTGGACTGTGACTCGGGACACTGTATCTGTGATCCTGGTAGGTGTTGGGATGATGCGTAATTATCCCAATCATACCCCTATGTGGTAAAATATCATACATCGGGATAGGGGCGTGACAGAGTGGTATCAGAGCGATGATGCTCTACACTAACCACAGTCTGGGCATAACCTCTTGATTTACTACCCACAAATAGGTTCTAAATTTAAAATCTCAAGAACATAAATGGTTGTGTGCAGACATAGGGAGAAGACTGATTAGAGTGAAAACAAGAACCTAGATGATAATAGACAATCTGGAATCTAGAACTCGAAACATAGGCTGTTGAATAATAGTTATGTAATTGCTTGATTGAGTCCTAAGTAGATATTAGTTGGGAAAGTATATGCTATGTGAGATACGCTATATTTCACACACAGTAATGAATTAAGCATAACCAACCATAATTCCACAGTGATCTAAAAGAGGGAATTAATTATATATATATATATATATAACGTTAAACACAACTATTCTAGGGATCCCAATTCTTCCTGAAGGCGACTAAGTCCTTCACATCTCAGCATATGATTTTATCCTATCAAATCAAATTATGCACATCCAATCATCAAATTGTTTCAAATTCTCTATTTGGGCATACCTATGTCCTCTCTAGTTCCAACATCAGGTTTCACCTGTCTGACCCAAAATACTTGGTAGAAACTATGCAAGATCATTATATACATCTATTAATTTTGAAGGTTTTCAGAGTTTTCACACTATCTAATCAAAAGAGAAGAAAGAAAAGAAAGGAAAAAGAAATGCAAGAAGCTAAAGGAAAGTAAAATGAAAATAGTTCCACAAAGTACCCATCGAGGGCAAGAGACTAAGAGAATTAATAAGATAACTTCTAAGAATTTTAGGAGGAAGAGCGGAGCTAGTCGTCGGCACTGTCGTCACCACCACGACCAAGGAAGAAATTGATGTCGTCTATCCCTCGCTCTATAGCCTTAATAAGCCAAGCTTGGGCATTGAGTTGTTTCCCAATCCTATTGAAGCCATCTATCACTCGCACGCCCAGCCGCTTGATGGCCATTGATAAGTCATCACCTCCCCCTGTGACCCTTGAGGTACCTATTGTAAATGGTTTAGGACCCTTGAGCTCATAATCGACATCACTGTCATTCTCCTCATCATCTTTGACCCCTTTTCCCTTACCATGTTGAATTTGTTCCCCTACACTATCATAAGTAGGGTATAGGTTCATCTCTCGCAGCGCATCAAACCTGATAGGCCCCTTAATGTCACATCCCAAACCACCCCCTGGGAGGATTAGGTAGGTGACCCGAATTGCATAACGGTAATCCGCCAAATCCCACGGATCTAGAAGCAGTTATTACATTCACGGTACCACATTCATCACATTACTACATTTATGATCAGAGTGTTGTAGATAATCTACAATTATAATACCAAAAGAGAAAACATAGCTATATGAGACTGATGATGATATATATACATAAGTGAGTTCTGATACATTCCCCCATTACAACCGACAACAGAAAAGTAAAGCTGACAAGTTCCAAAGCCAAAAGGAAATACATACATATATATATATATATACAAGGTGAGATAACTCAACCCTAATAGAAAGAAAAGACTAGAAACTAAACCAGAAACAAAAATGGGGATAAACTCCTATCAAAAGCAAAAAGGAGTCCCCAAGACAAAAAGCATCAAGTGCGCCCCTCACTGGTTTTCATCAATGACCATCAAGAATGCACGCATCAACGGCACGACCTTTGTCGGAGTCCATACCAATAGCATCATAATCCCGAGGGCTCTCCTCCTCATAACGAGCCTTCATGCCACAGTGGCATCGATCTGCACAATCATCTCAAGAAAAACATATATAACAGAGTGTGAGACCCGCTGAGCTCATGAGCAAAACATAACATCATGCATGCATATGCAACCACATTCCACATGATCCTATATGATATGCAAGTCCAGATTATTTATTAGCCACCTAACAATACAACTAAGTTAGGTCAGTGCTACTACAACCCCCAACACATGTATCCCTGGTGCGGGCTTGGTTATCCCTTCCCATAATACATCCATTGAGTTGTCAGAGAGAACCGGCCGGCTCCAGCATCTCCCTACCCAGGATAGCCTGACCGGCCCTCTGGATTAACTCCCGAGTGGGAACCGACTCAATATATAATCACCTTTTCGGTGCTTCCCAGTTAAGACCGAGGATCATTTGTAATTGGCTCGTGGCCATAAAAATTCACCTACTGGTGCTTCCCAAGCTTGTAGCTCGAGGCTTCCCGGCATATTTTCCCTGGGGCATCCCAGCTATGCTGAGGCTTCCCACGCATAAATGCCTCTAGGGTTTTACGATAGTCCTCACAGTTATCCAACACCTTAACCCCTGTTGGCGAGGGTACGTAGCACGGGTGATGAAACTCTAACCCTATGTCTATATGGCATTGTACGAGTCAGGTGGTGTCAACTGTATCCCATACTACGGGCTACCACCGGCCTCGTTGCCAAGCCATCTATGGCATCTAGTCTAACATTCACACTCATCATGTAAAATTCATAGTGTTGATCAATAGACAAACAATGTGTAATAATTTTGAGTAACTGAATAAAATTTAAATAACACTGCATTTATAATTTAAGAATTTAATTGCCAGCATAGTAATACAGTTTCACATACATATATGATAATACTTCACTCACCTGGGTCTAGTTCTAAGAACTCAGCTGCAAATTCAGTTCCGGTTGCAATCTGGCGGTAGGCCTCAAGCGCGGGATCAAATCCTAGATATAAATAAGAAATTATCATTTTAATATTCCAAACTATTTTTGGTGGTCCTAGGGTTGATCTAAGCTCACTGGGTTGACCCGGTGTTCAATTGGTCATCACTTGGAATTCTCTGGGACTTGCACTGGGCCTTAGGCCTATGTCCCGGTGCATCATCTAGAGTTGGTAGCCTAGGGTCAGAATGGTCATTTGCTATATTAGTACATGCTCCTAGGTCACATTAGTCTTACCGTGTTGTCCCCAACTTGACAGTGTTGTAGGACCATTACAGGTAGGGTTTCCAAGTCCTGCGGGACCCACTTGGGTTCCCAAAGTGTTTACACATATAGATAGATGTGGGGAGGGGCATTCTAGTCAGTTTCTACCTCCCAACATTGAATCATGGCCCTAGGGTGAGGATCCCCAGGTCAGAGCATCAAAACAACAAAGTTTCCTTCACTGGGCGATGTCTGCTTCTCCTAGTGCATCGCCCAGAGATTGCAAAACTGGAATCAGGCTGAGATTCCTAGGTTTTGAACCTTGGGCAGTGCATAGATCTTCTCCCAATGCATGTTAGGTCATCTTGGACCCTCAGGGGCATACTTTGCACTGGTCCTTGTGGATTTTCAATTGAGCCCACCACTTGGCTGCCAGAAGATGCCCAGACAGCCTAGTGAATAGTAACATAAGGTATCTTCAGTTACAAATCACTGATTTGACTACATGCAAGGATGGATTCAAGTGTAAAATAGTAATCCAAGGCAGCTACCGCCTAGGGTTAGGTCTCATGCAACCAGGGTTTGCAATCAGGGCTCCAAACAGCCAGCTCTCAGTGTAACACAGCAGTGCAGCCAAGCACAGATCTAGTTTCAGTTCTAGATGGAAGAACAAATGTTAAAAACATCATAAAAACCTCAGATCTTCCATGCTTTATATTAGCATGGCAGATCTGGGATGGTACATGGAAGCCCCCAGCTGTTCTGGGTTGCCAGTGGTCAGATACCAAGTAAAACACAGAGATTCAAAGAGGGCAACAGGTATGTGCAAGGTTGTTTATACCTGAGCTGAGCTGAGGATGCACGAAAATCAGGCCAAGGGGTGTAGGGCTGCTTCTCCTCCTTCCCCTTCTTCTCTTTCCTTCTTCTTCTTCCTCTCTTTTCTTTCCTCTCCCTTCTCCAACGATTTGAACAGTGGCCAAAGGTTTAAAATGAACCCAAGATATTGGTATATATAGTCCAGCCCATGACTAGGGCCTGTTTGGCTGCTAAGGCCTATTTCCAGAATGCATTTTTGACTACATTCACAGCCATCCTGGGCACTCAGGTGGGGTCCACAGTGATCCAAGGTTATGAGGTGGTCCCTCAAACTCCCCTCAACCTATGGAGCGTGTCCATGTCCAATATGGGTGGTCCCCACAATTTAAATCCTTAAAATAATGTTGTTTTACACTCTGGGCGATGCCTTTGGGTGATGTCTGCATCGCCTAGTGCATCGCCCAGAGATTTCAGCAAGGTTGAAACTCAATGGGCTTGCACAAGGGTTTGACCCAGGGTTAGGGCCTTGTACCCATATGTCATTTAGGGTCTTTTACACACATTCCCAGGGTTGGGACCCATAGTTATGAAGAGGAGAGAGAATACCTGGAGTCCAGGCAATACATTATGCTTTGAGCTGTGCAGTTGCAAGGGTCAGTGATCCATCTACTGACAGGCATGTAGGAGGTCATCCTTGGGGTTTCCTCATCAATTTCAATCACTGGAGTAATACTCCATAGTGTGCTTGGGTGCCTGGTCACGGGTTCCTGTCCTTCAATCAAAATTCCAATCAGTCAGGAGCAGGGTTTGACATTTCTCCCCACCTTACAAAAATTGTGTCCTCAAAATTTGCTTAACTTGCAACACAAAGAGTTGGGGATATTTCTCTTTCATTTCTTCCTCACATTCCCAAGAAGTTTTTTCTATTAGATTGTTTCCCCCATCGAACCCTTACAAAGGCGACTGTGCAGTTACGGAGGTTATGCTCCTTTCTATCCAATATCTCCGAAGGTTGTTCTTCGTAGGTCATATCCATGTCCAACTGTTCAGGTTTAGTTGAGAGTACATGTGTCGGGTTGTTGATGTATTTCCTTAGCATTGACACATGGAAAACTTCATGGATGCCTTGTAAAGATGGTGGTAATGCCAGCCAGTAAGCTATTGTTGAAGCATAGCAATCCCTTTGTTGGAGACACTCAGAAGAACACCTTTTCCCCAACTTCAAATTCGATGTCTTTCCTTCGATTATCTACATAACTTTTCTGTCTTGACTGGGCCACCTTGATTTTCTCTCTTATGATATCCACCTTATCACATGTTGCTTGTATCATCTCTGGCCCAAGATATCTTCGTTCTCCGACCTCGTCCCAATATAACGGGGTTTGGTACTTTTGACCATAAAGTGCTTCAAACGGTGCCATGCCAATGGTGGAGTGATGACTATTATTGTATGCAAATTCCACCAGAGGTATGTGGGCATCCCAACTATCACTCATTTCTAGGACACAGGCTCTAAGCATGTCCTCCAGAGTTTGGATAGTTCTTTCTGATTGTCCGTCCATCTGCGGATGGAAAGTTGTACTAAGATTCAGCTGAGATCTCAATGCCTTTTATAAACTCCTCCAAAAGCTTGAAGTAAATCGAGGATCTCTGTTAGACACAATACTGACAGGCACGCCGTGTAAGTGGACTATATTTTCTATATTTAGTTCGACAAGCTTCTCCATTGAATAACTTATCTTGATGGGTACGAAGTGAGCTACCTTTGTCAGTCCGTCTATAATTACCCAAATTACATTCATGCCCTTCCTGGTGTTGGGCAGGTTTATCGCAAAGTCCATAGTAATCCTTCCCACTTCCATTCAGGCATAGGGAGTGGTTGCAACAATCTATACGGTCGGTGTCTCTCCGCTTTTATCTATTGACAAGTGAGGCACTTGGACACGTATATTGCTATGGTCCCTTTCATCCTAATCCACCAGTGGTACTTCTTCAAGTCCTTGTACATCTTCGTACTCCCAAGATGAATTGAATAGGGTGAGTTGTGCGCCTCTTTAAGGATTCGGTCTTCGACATCATAATCATCAGGCACGCATAATCTGTTTCGAAACTTCAATGCTCCATCATGAGCCAAAGAAAAATTTGGGTCCTTATGGACTCCTTGTTGTACTTCCCAAATAATCTTGGCCAGTTTGGGGTCCAATGGTTGCTTCGTAATTACATCTTCTCGTATCAACAGTTGTAGATCCATAACTGCTAATTGTATAGCCGTTCCTTCGATTACAAGGTTCAAATCAAAATCTAAGCTTCTTCATATAACTGCTCCTTTACAACCAAGGAAGCGAGGGATGCAGTCTGAGACTTTCTACTTAATGCATTTACTACAATGTTGACCTTGCCGTGGTGGTACTGGGTTTCACAGTCATAATCCTTCACCAGTTCTAACCACTGCCTCTGTCTCATATTCAGCTCCTTTTGGGTGAAGAAATACTTCAGACTTTTGTGATCACTGAAGATTTCACTCTTTTCACCGTATAGGTAATGCCGCCATATCTTTAATGCAAAGACTACCGCTGCCAATTCTAAGTCATGAGTGGGGTAGTTCTTCTCGTGTTCTTTCAATTGTCCGGAGGCATAGGTGACTACTTTTCCTTTCTGCATTAGGACGCCACCCAATCCGATTCTAGATGCTTCAGTATATACTACCATTCCTCTAGTTCCATCTGGAATGGTCAGAATTGGAGCCGTCACCCACCGGTTTCTTAACTCCTAAAAACTTTTCTCGCATGCTTCATTCCACTCAAACTTGGCACCCTTCTTTGTAAGTTTTATCATTGGTACCGAGATGCATGAGAAATTTTCAATATATCGATGGTAAGAATTGACCAAACCTAAGAAGCTTCAAATCTCAGTGGCACTCTTTGGAGTCTCCCACTCGAGAATCGCTTTTACCTTGTAATTCCATCCGTGGTGACGATGTGTCCTAGGAATCCAATTTGGTGTAGCCAAAATTCACACTTGCTGAACTTGGCAAAAAGCTGGTGTTCTCGTAACTGCTGTAACACAAAGGTAAGGTGCCGCGCATGCTCTTCCTTGCTCTTAGAGTACACCAGAATGTCATCAATAAAAACAATGATGAACTTGTCCAACACGTCATGGAATACTCTGTTCATCATGTTCATGAATGTTGCCGGGGCGTTGGTTAATCCGAACGACAAAACCAGGAACTCGTAATGCCCGTATCAAGTTCTAAACGCCATTTTGTGAATGTCACCACTCTTGATCTTCAGTTGATGGTATCCTTGTTATACCCGCACCCCGGGAGTATAATTAATTATTAATTCTTCCCTGTGACGTGTAGTTATCACTGCCACGTATGCCGGTGAGTTGTTCTCACTGGTGGTCAAACCCAGCTATATTGACCATAGTACGAGGTTGCCTGTGGAAACTAGTCGGGACCACGGAGGTTGCACCTTGACGTGTCAGGGGTAAGTAGTTGACCAAATTTTGTTGTGTGCTTACTGCCCTCTCAAAGCCCTCGAAGTGTGGTCCAAAGGCCCTGACCTCTTATGGTGGGAACCACCTTCCTACTCGCATCGGAGGCAAGGTTACTGGCTGCCTCCGACCCTGCATCCAATGCTGCTAACAAGGACCCTTGTGGGTGAGACCCTGTGGCTAAGGTGCTATTGGCGCCCTGCCATGTTTGACCCTACCCAAATAGACCCTAGGGTACACTATGAGGCCTTATCCAAACAGGCCATTAATAGTGGTTTTCTATAAGAGAGAGGTGGGTAGGACTATTCATTAGTCTTGGCTCATTTCTACCTAACCTAACCTAACCGTGCTTGAGAGGAGAGCTTTGAAGAGAGGAGGCGGCAAGGTGGAGAAGAAGGAGAAGGAAGGGAAGAAGAAGAAGGAAATGGGTGCTGGGTTTGGAGCTTTAAAGAGGGTACATCGTGTGTACCTCAAACCAGGTAAGCCAAGTGCCCTTTTCCCCCATTTTTCTCTCTTCCCCCTTGCTCGTTTGAGCTTGGGTGGTTCGTTGGTTGCAGCCCCAAGATGGGGATTTCTTTTTGGAAACCCAAAGGGTTAGCTCGAGCCATGTGTAGTTTCCCCTTGTAGGATGCTATCCCATTTCATTACAATCCTATAAAGACCTCTATTTGACCTCTTGCTGAATCTATTTGATTCTAAAGCTTCAACCACCAAAGAAAACCCCAAATCTGGATTTTTGAGCTTTTGATCCTTTAAACCCCCTTAAATCTTTGAATGTTGGGTGTTTCTAAGACCCAAATAGACTCCAAGACACCCCTCCCTTGTCCCTTGAGGCTTAGAGAACCAAATGGGACAACCCTGGGCTTTTAAAGACCTTGAAATCACACTTGGGTTGCATCGGAGGCAAGACTGCGTGAGTCCGATGTTTGCCTCCGATGTGTCCCGAGCCTCGGGGAAGGTCGGAGGCAAGGTCGGAGGCAAGCCTCGAGTCCGACGTTGCCTCCGATGCAGTTTTTAAGGCTTATAACTTATGTAAATGGTGGGGTTTCTCTATGAGGCCTCCCCTACACTCTCTCACACTCTTATTCACTCCCATAGGCGCCAACATATGTGCAATGGGGTGATTTTGAGCGGGAATCGTTGCGCTTATACAAACTCCATTTGAAGTAATTGGTGAGTGGGTTTGGGTGACTGTTTGAGCTTGTTTACTATTGCTTATTCATGCATTTATGAATTATATTATGACATTATCATTCAAGCATGATTGCATATTTGCATTTATTCTTATTCGATGATGATGATTTGGATGATATGGATTTGTGTTGGGTTACGGTGCTGGGAAGTACTGCACCGGAACCCCGAATTACGTAAATTGTATATTGCATCTCATTCTTGTCTGTATGCGCCGTGTTGTGCTGGTACCCGGGTGTTAGATGGAATGGGACGTTGACACACCCGGATGTACCTCTCAACACGATAGGATTCATGTAGTATATCTGTGGTTAGGCTCAGTTCCCTATGCTACGACCCTTACCAATAGGGGTTTAGGTGTTGGGTAGCCAGAGCACCTGCTGTCTGTGGAGAGTTAGAGAGGCCAGGCCAGGGGTAGTAATGGTTATCGGGGTCTGCCTCTGGGTGGTGATGACTACGACCGGCGCGGGCTCCATAGTAATAATTGAGGTTGCATTGTGGTGAGAATGGAAGGATCCACAATGTCTTCCCGAGTTATTGCAGTAGCATATACCCATTGACTTAGCATTGTGTGTTAGGTGGTAAATGAATTAATAATAGCATGCACCATGGACTATTTGTGATTGTGTGATTGTGCATCCCCTTTTCTCTCTCACTAGCTCGGTGGAGCTAACCCCCGTGTACACATTCTTTTTAGATTTGGATGCAGATGATTACTGTGGAGCTAGAGACAGTGACTAAGGATCATGGCGATGGTTGCCCATGATGATTGTGCCTACGGGCTATACTGTTACTTGGGATCGTTCCCGTTTTATTATTTTTGAGCATTGTGTTTTGTACAAACTTTTATGTTTTACCTTTTTGGTAGCTACTTGATGGTCATAGGAATTTTGTAACTATGTTACTTATTATCATTAGCCAATGAACATCTTATAGTTATTTCTTTTACGCTTCCGCAAACTCTGACCTATCTCGGAATGTAATATTCCTTTGTCTTTCGCACTCTAATATTATTGTATTGTAATATTGGTTTATGACTGTGAGTTGGCCACTGCATCGAGATCCTGGCGGTGAGGTGGGATGACGCGTGTCACCCCAATCATACCCTGATATTGTATTCTATCCCTTGTCGGGATAGGGGTGTGACAACATGGTATCAGAGCCAATGATGCTCTGCACCAACCACAGTCTTGCGGACTCTTGATTTACTCTCCACAATTAGGTTCTAAATTAAAAATCTTCAAGAACATAAATGATTGTGTGCAGACATAGGAGACGACTGATTGTGGTGAAACAATAACTTAGAAGATAATAGGTAACATGGAACTTAGGACTTGAACCATAGGCTGTTAAGCTACAACAATGTAATTGCTTGGTTGAGTCTTAAGTAGGTCATAGATGGGCAACTATATGTTAAAATTCATAAATAATAATGAATCAATTATAATCACCCACAATTATCAACAATGAATTAAACAAGAAAGAATTAAGTAAATACATAGAGATACATATAAGATTAATTACAAATATCAAATTGTTTCAAATTTTCTTGGGAGGCAATCATATCCTTCCTATTTCAACATTCATGATTTCATCTATTCCAATAAAAACATATGACTCCATCCTGCTCAATCAAAAGATACCAATCTAAACACTATAATTATTTCAGATTCTCTGTTTGGGCATAACTGTGCCTTTCCCAACTCAGAGAATGTAAGCTAAGCCCTATCTAGTAAGACCGAATCAAATATGGCAAAAGAGAAGAGGAAAGATTCTAAGGATTTTATCAACAATCATGTATACAAGGAAATATGTTTGAAGATAAGACAATGTGATAATTTTTATGAGATTTTATGGCATGTAAAAGAATTAGATTTGAACTTGGAGAGTTTTTCCAAAATATTGTGAATTGATAACTTTACCACAATCAAAACCTGAACATAATCCTAGTAAAATTCAACTAGACTTGACAAACATAGCAACAGTCTCTAAAATGCTTGCAAAGACTTGAAAATTTATAAAAGATGCAATAATCAAACAAAGATCCAACAACTTAGTGTCATCGATCAAATAGGACTTGATTTACACCTAAAGACCCTAGTTTCGGCCAATCGGTTTGGTATGAATTTGGTGTACATGGCCATGGGATTACAAACAAAATCAAGACATGATCACAACTTGAGATGATTCATCCCAAATCCAAGAAAGAGAAAGTAGGAATGGGAAGAAAGCCATATCTTGAACAACTGAGAGTTGAACCTTGAGGCTTAGGATTACAAGAAAACCACCTAAGGGGAGCTTGAACGAAAGTCCTGTAGAGCTTTTTCTCCCTGCGGTTATGTCCTTTTCTTTGGAGCCAAAAATGCGTTTTAAAACTCGTGGCTCTGTTTTGTTAAAATTCTACGAACAAACGAACGAACGGATCCACTTGTTGTGAATCCGCTCCGCACAAAACTCGAAATTATCATTTTAAAACTGTGCGGATCAACGAACAGATCCACACTCATGCATCCATTCGTAGATCCGTTTGACTTCAACTCTCTCTGCCTTTGAGACTTCTGAGACCGGACGAATGAACGGATTTGCATTCCACATCCGCCCGTTAATCCGCTCTACCTATTTTCACGGAGGAGTCACGAACGCACCCGGAATGCTGACGTCGCTTGTGAGTCCACCCGATTTCTTTTAAGATTTTGAGCCTATTTTGGAGACCTTTTGACCACACCTATATGTGATGATCATGTGCCTATACCCTAGATCGACCACCCCTGTTGTGTGACCCATTTGTGGGGACCACTTAAGTCTAGTTAATACCTTTAAATTGAAAGAGGTTACGACTTGTACCCGACTGGGCCCGCTAATAAGAACTAGCAGGCATTGGTAACCGCTGTGACTCCTCTCTTACCTAAAACGAGAAGAGTTACCCTTGAGGATGAAGATCCTTAGACCCTATGAATGTAAGGACTCAAACCTTATGGATAGGGAAACCTAAATCTATGCGGGTAGAGACCCTTAAGGGGGTGCGTAGAATCTAAACCTGTGGGTAGGTACTAGGAAAGGAAAGTAATAGGCTGGTTTGGGCTGTTTATTTGAGTAAGCCATGAAGGTCACGTGTATTTGGAAGTCACTCATAACACCTCAAGCTAGTGATGACTCTATTTGGACTTTACTTGGTCCATCCAAACCTTGTTTAGACTCATAGAGAAAGTCCTACACCGTGATTCGACTTTTCAAAGAAAGGACTTAGCGAACCGTCACGAGAACTTCTTGTTCGGTGGATTGACCTAGATGACGATATGTCCATAGGAATTTGAATGTAATTATTGAATCTATGCCTACATATTGGTGTGATATATATATATAGTTATCCCTTAGAACCTTGGACTTGTGTGACTAGAGTGATTCTCTGGTACTATAAGTATGACTTACCTCGACCTTGCTGTGAAACTAGTTGGAGCCCTGACCTTGGTTGACCAAACCTTAGGGTAATGAATAATGAATTTAATGACCGAGTAGGTTAATTATTGAGACCTGCTTGAAGAGTTGACTTGGACCAAAACTATTAAAGGGTTATTGGTTATCGAAAGAGGACTGATGTGGACTCTTCCTTGTGGGATAACTGTGTAGTAGGCTTAAAGGTTGTGAAAGTTGAAACTGAAGGATGTAACAAGACCTTCTCCAACGACAGATATGAATGGGGTAATGGATCACCAAATGCGTTCCCTCCGTACTGGGAGTGAACAATAGGAGATTCCATCAATATTCTAAATCATTCTAAAGTTGGGTTAGGTAATGAGACAACCAGATGTGAAAGCCTTCAGAATGTAAACCCTATGTTGGGTCATGGACAGGTTAAATCCTGTAACCCAAGAATGACCAGAGTACTGAAGGCTAGAGTGGTATCACCCGATCTGGAAGATCTAGGGAACCTTTGTTCCTTGAGACTTAACTTAGTAATTGGAACCCTGTTTTCCTAGGGTTATTGTGAACCACACCCCTGTGGTAATGTGACCCTGTAAGAAAAAGAGAGTTGTGGAACCCGACTTGCTGTGACATGTAGGCACCGCCTCATCTTGACCCGACCTTTGACTTAGTTTAAGATGTGGGTGACTTGGGATGTTGTTATCCAACAACCCTTATCACTTGAGACCCTAGCTGCCTCAAATTTCGGGGATGAAATTTCTTGTAAGGTGGGGAGAATGTTATACCCGCACCCCGGGAGTATAATTAATTATTAATTCTTCCCTGTGACGTGTAGTTATCACTGCCACGTATGCCGGTGAGTTGTTCTCACTAGTGGTCAAACCCAGCTATATTGACCATAGTACGAGGTTGCCTGTGGAAACTAGTCGGGACCACGGAGGTTGCACCTTGACGTGTCAGGGGTAAGTAGTTGACCAAATTTTGTTGTGTGCTTACTGCCCTCTCAAAGCCCTCGAAGTGTGGTCCAAAGGCCCTGACCTCTTATGGTGGGAACCACCTTCCTACTCGCATCGGAGGCAAGGTTACTGGCTGCCTCCGACCCTGCATCCAATGCTGCTAACAAGGACCCTTGTGGGTGAGACCCTGTGGCTAAGGTGCTATTGGCGCCCTGCCATGTTTGACCCTACCCAAATAGACCCTAGGGTACACTATGAGGCCTTATCCAAACAGGCCATTAATAGTGGTTTTCTATAAGAGAGAGGTGGGTAGGACTATTCATTAGTCTTGGCCCATTTCTACCTAACCTAACCTAATCGTGCTTGAGAAGGGAGAGCTTTGAAGAGAGGAGGCGGCAAGGAGGAGAAGAAGGAGAAGGAAGGGAAGAAGAAGAAGGAAATGGCTGCTGGGTTTGGAGCTTTAAAGAGGGTACATCGTGTGTACCTCAAACCAGGTAAGCCAAGTGCCCTTTTCCCCCCATTTTTCTCTCTTCCCCCTTGCTCGTTTGAGCTTGGGTGGTTCGTTGGTTGCAGCCCCAAGATGGGGATTTCTTTTTGGAAACCCAAAGGGTTAGCTCGAGCCATGTGTAGTTTCCCCTTGTAGGATGCTATCCCATTTCATTACAATCCTATAAAGACCTCTATTTGACCTCTTGCTGAATCTATTTGATTCTAAAGCTTCAACCACCAAAGAAAACCCCAAATCTGGATTTTTGAGCTTTTGATCCTTTAAACCCCCTTAAATCTTTGAATGTTGGGTGTTTCTAAGACCCAAATAGACTCCAAGACACCCCTCCCTTGTCCCTTGAGGCTTAGAGAACCAAATGGGACAACCCTGGGCTTTTAAAGACCTTGAAATCACACTTGGGTTGCATCGGAGGCAAGACTGCGTGAGTCCGATGTTTGCCTCCGATGTGTCCCGAGCCCGCAGGGAAGGTCGGAGGCAAGGTCGGAGGCAAGCCTGCCGAGTCCGACGTTGCCTCCGATGCGCTTTTAAGGCTTATAACTTATGTAAATGGTGGGGTTTCTCTATGAGGCCTCCCCTACACTCTCTCACACTCTTATTCACTCCCATAGGCGCCAACATATGTGCAATGGGGTGATTTTGAGCGGGAATCGTTGCGCTTATACAAACTCCATTTGAAGTAATTGGTGAGTGGGTTTGGGTGACTGTTTGAGCTTGTTTACTATTGCTTATTCATGCATTTATGAATTATATTGTGACATTATCATTCAAGCATGATTGCATATTTGCATTTATTCTTATTCGATGATGATGATTTGGATGATATGGATTTGTGTTGGGTTACGGTGCCGGGAAGTACTGGCACCGGAACCCCCGAATTACGTAGAATTGTATATTGCATCTCATTCTTGTCTGTATGCGCCGTGTTGTGCTGGTACCCGGGTGTTAGATGGAATGGGACGTTGACACACCCGGATGTACCTCTCAACACGATAGGATTCATGTAGTATATCTGTGGTTAGGCTCAGTTCCCTATGCTACGACCCTTACCAACAGGGTTTAGGTGTTGGGTAGCCGAGCACCGCTGCTGTGGAGAGTTAGAGAGGCCAGGCCAGGGGTAGTAATGGTTATCGGGGTCTGCCTCTGGGTGGTGATGACTACGACCGGCGCGGGCTCCATAGTAATAATTGAGGTTGCATTGTGGTGAGAATGGAAGGATCCACAATGTCTTCCCGAGTTATTGCAGTAGCATATACCCATTGACTTAGCATTGTGTGTTAGGTGGTAAATGAATTAATAATAGCATGCACCATGGACTATTTGTGATTGTGTGATTGTGCATCCCCTTTTCTCTCTCACTAGCTCGGTGGAGCTAACCCCCGTGTACACATTCTTTTTAGATTTGGATGCAGATGATTACTGTGGAGCTAGAGACAGTGACTAAGGATCATGGCGATGGTTGCCCATGATGATTGTGCCTACGGGCTATACTGTTACTTGGGATCGTTCCCGTTTTATTATTTTTGAGCATTGTGTTTTGTACAAACTTTTATGTTTTACCTTTTTGGTAGCTACTTGATGGTCATAGGAATTTTGTAACTATGTTACTTATTATCATTAGCCAATGAACATCTTATAGTTATTTCTTTTACGCTTCCGCAAACTCTGACCTATCTCGGAATGTAATATTCCTTTGTCTTTCGCACTCTAATATTATTGTATTGTAATATTGGTTTATGACTGTGAGTTGGCCACTGCATCGAGATCCTGGCGGTGAGGTGGGATGACGCGTGTCACCCCAATCATACCCTGATATTGTATTCTATCCCTTGTCGGGATAGGGGTGTGACAATCCTGACCTAAGATCAATCTTGGAGAAAATTCTTGCTCCTTGTAGCTGGTCAAATAGGTCGTTGATGCGTGGCAATGGGTATCGATTCTTGATGGTCAGCTTATTCAGCTCGCGATAGTCGATACTCAGCCGCATGCTACCATCCTTCTTTTTCACAAACAACACGGGTGCTCCCCAAGGAGATACACTGGGTCATATAAATCCTTTCTTCAATAGGTCTTGAAGTTGGACCTGCAACTCCTTCAGTTTGATTGGTGCCATTCGATATGGTGCCTTGGATACCGGTGCTACACCAGGGATTAGGTCAATCGCAAACTCTATCTCACGATCCGGTGGTAGCTGGGTTAGATCTTCTGAAAAAACATCAGGAAATTCTCTGACGACGCCAAGTTCCTCCAAGGGCTTTATCTTTTCCTCCATGTCTGTCATAGTGGCCTAAAAGCCTTGGCATCCTTCATCTACCAACTTTCGCACCTAGAGTGAGGATAAGGTTATCCTTCTGGGTTTCCCCTTTAGTTCACTTTGATAGGTGAACACAGACCCATCTTCCGTCTTGAATACAATTTTCTTTTCCGCACATATGACATTTGCACCGTAGGCGGATAGCCAATCCATACCTAATATCACGTCAAAGTCCTTTATATCAAACTTTGTCAACCGTGCGGTTAGATTCTTCCCATAAATCTCTATCTGGCAAGGGTCGTATACCTCTTTCAAACTTACGACACTATCCGTCGGTGTGCTAACTACTAGTTCGTGCTTGATGTCTCTCGGTTGATCTTTCATCCTACTCACAAAGGTGGTAGAAACAAAGGAGTGGGATGTGCCCGAGTTGAATAACACTCTTGCAGATATGGTTGAGACACTCAGGGTACCTAGGGTTTGCAAGTACTTTTAGGTTACATGAAGTAAACTAGTTATTCCCTATAACTTAGTAGTGTTCAGTAAACTTACCTGTCAATACATCGGGGTTTGCCTTAGTTTCCTCATTTGTCATTGTAAACACCTTTCCTCACGTCCGATTATCCCGTGGCTGAAAAGGTCTAGCATAGGGCTGGTTCGACGAGTTGTTGATGTACCCACGCAATCTACATTCCTTGGCCATGTGCCCCTCTTTGTTGCACACGTAGCACTTATAGGGTGGAACAGCTAGTGTTGAGGCTTGGCTCACTTGACTTGTGGCTGGTCGACCTAGCGTAGCTGCCATTGTCATTTGACTCGTGGCCGGTTGAATAGGTCAATTGAAAGTGGGGTAGAAAGGGTTCTAACCCATGTTCGGCCTACGGTACAGAGTCGGGTTGGAATACGAACTAGTTCCATGGTAAGCTTTGTTTAGCCAACCAAAAGTCTAAAAATTATTTGGCCTCTTGTCTAGCCCAAGCTACGTTACAGCTTTCTCTTTCTCCTTCTCTCTAAATCTATCATCCATTGTCTTCGCCTTTTCGACCATTTGAGCATAGTCCCAGATGTCCATAACAAACAATATTGATCCAATCTCAGTTTTGAGTCCCTTCTCAAATTTCTTTGTCTTACTAACTTCCCCTCTCAGGTGCTCTGGAGCGAAATGGAACAGATCTTCAAACAGCTATTGGTAATCCAACATTGACTTGGTCCCTTACACCAGTGCGGTGAACTCAGCTTCTTTTTTTGTCCCTAAAGCTCTCTGAGAAGTAGTTCTTGAAGAAGACTTCTTTAAACTATTTCCATATGGGATTTGGATGTGTGGCTTCCAGATTGGGCTTAGTAGCCTTCCACCTAGCTTCAGCCTCATTCTATAGCTGATAATCCACACATATCAGCTTCTATGCATCCATGCACTCGAGCACTTCAAATGCCTTCTCTAGGGCACTAATCCACCGCTCCGACTGCATTGCCTCAAAAGTCAATTTGGAAAATGCGGGTGGTTGGAGTTTCTTGAATCTCTCCATCACCTTGGCGGTAGAGTTTTCCGCTAAGTATTGAGGCACAGGTGGTGGAAAAAGTATGGGCTGGTTAGGTGGTAGAGGTGGTGTTGCACGCTCATGCATCATGATTGCAAATTGCATAGACATTTGGCCTAGCAATTCCTGTTGCTACTGCATAATTTGCATCATTGTGGTCATGAGAGCATTCACTTCACCGGCTGCCATTCCTGATTGAGGTGCCGCAGTAGTGGCTTAAGCAGTCATTGGCACTTCTGACGAAGTAGCCGATGCTGTAGAATTTTGAGCCTCAGCTCCATTTGGCAATTCAACCTCCGGTATAACACGAGGGCGTTTTCCCTTACAACCACCTCGTGAACTCTTGTGTTGACCATGGTTGCCTCTCTGAAAAGAGGAGCATGTTCAATATTCCAATATTGCTTATCGGGGTCAACAATTAATTCCTAGTTAGTACATGTACATACCTAGTCCACAGTTCCAGTGAATTTATGTAGTCGCACCAGTAAGGTATGTTGTTTGGTATATCCTCTTTATTTGTTATGAGGTGTTTCTTTCATTTATTAGTGTTCTGTTTCTTAAACATTTAATGTAGTGATAAGCTATGCATGGCACTATATGATAGACTTTAAATTTTTAAATAAAAGTCTTTTAATTATTACCTAAGTCTAACAGGCAAGTAATTCCAGTTTCCTTCTGGTCACAAATTCCATCGCGAGCAGGTACTATATGTCAGATCTAACTTCCTCGGCTAAACCCAGATAGAAATCTCGTTCCCCTGGTCCACTAATAGCAGCAAGGGCTAGATAAAAGCCCAACCGGTTCTCAACTCGAGGTAGTACGAGACATATCCGTCTTAGTCTCTCTCGTAATTGTCCAATATAGATCATGATGCTGGGGTCTCCAGGCTTGGCTGAGGTAGTAGGTCCTATCATAGAGAGGTTATAAGCATCAAGTTATACTTAATTAAAAGAATTAAGTACATGTCTACTGGAATTTAAGCGTCTATAAACAATAAAAGAAATATAACTGGGTTGGCTCGAGGTACCTTAGTGTCTATTGAGCTCAAATTGACTAGACAACCTATTAGGTCCTAATCTTGGCTGACCTAGGTTATGGGTATGGTAAAATCTATGCTCTCTGCATGTTCTAAATACGTATTACAACATACCTACATATCTATGTTCGGTTTTGCATTGCATCACACCACTCAGTTCCAACACACACAATATTAGGCACATAATAATGAATATTTACACACATTATTTCTTATAGGTGTATATATGTTTATCTATTATTGGATACTTATACCAAAAACAAAAAACAAGGAATTTCAAATTCCTATGTGTTTTACACTAAAATCCCCAAGTAGTGTTTATATTCTCCTAAATAGATTATCTGATAAAATTGTGTTCATTTAATTAATTAATTTTTTTTATACATATTATGATTATTTTATAAAAAAAATCATATTTTCATGTTTATTGCAGTTATTTGAAGCAAAACCAAATTTTCCATAAGTTAATACACAAAAATAGCAGAAAATTAATCTCTGGGCGATGCCTCTGGGCGTTAGATGCATTGCCCAATGCTATCGCCCAGAGAATCCGGGCTTAGATATATTAGTCTGAGAGGGGCCCATTTTATTTCATTTCTCTCCCAAAGCTTCCTAAACTCCTAGGGCAGACCTTTGAGGGCTTGTGTGACCTTTTCCACACCGAATCCTTGCATTTCTTCGGTCTTCCACGAATCCACGTGAACCTAGGTAAGATTCTTTGGTCATTTTCTCTACATTAGGTCTTCCCCTTGTTCCTTCTTGTTTTAGCTAGGGTTTTGCCAAATCTCTTTTGCCTTAACCACTCTTTTTCTTTTCTTTTTGTAGCCTAATGTCTACTAGCCACCATACGGCGAGGAAATTCATAGCACGTAAGAGGCTACGATCCGAGAGCGAGAACTCTTCTTCATCTACGGTGCCACCTTCTTCACCTAGGGATGATTCTTCATCAGAGGAGCCGGAGTTTGATCGGTTTCTTTTCTCTAGGTATGAGCATTCTCTGGACTGGGAAAAGTTTAGGTCCCTAAAAATTTTCAATGGCCTGGTAGTACAGGTGGATGACTTCCATCAGTACAGTTTGTTTACTAGGTTCAACACCTTGGGTTGGGCCTCTATGTTATCACCTACTGAACCTTGTTATCCCAACTTGGTTTGGTATTTCTATTGTAATTTGGTGCCATCTAGGTCACAAGAGTTTGGACTAGAGAGCAGAGTGAAGGGAGTGGATATTAGGTTGACCACCACCACACTAGCAGGGATCTTGGGGCTGCCCAACACTGGGGAGAGGTGCTACTACAAGCCCCGGGTTGATATTTCTGAGATGTTCTCTTTGGAGACCAGGAGGAAGGTCTTCAAAGTATTGACTGGGTCTGAGAGCACACCCAAATCTGAGGCTTCCTACAAAACTAGTGCTCGCATTATCAGTAGGTGTGTGACCTACAACATCTACCCTAAGGGCGGAAACAGGGGTAGCATTTCCATGATGAGGGCCTATATTACTTACTGCTTACTGGGAGCTGGTAGAAGGGGTGCAGTGATAAACCTCCCATATTTATTACTCTAGGCCATGTTGTACCATGCTTAGATCCCATCTGATGGGAACCTTCCATATGGGAAGTTCCTTACTTTGGTCTTTCGGAACTTCGAGGTTCCTTTGGAGGGCGAGTACGTAGAGAGAGATAGGTCTAGGTCCATCAACACGACCTCAATTCTGATGATGAAGGTGCCAGGGGGTGATCCACAGGAGGAAGAGGAGCAGATGGAGATGCAGGGTGCTGAGGAGCAGAGTGACTTCAAGGGGATTGGCACACAGTTCACAAATTTGCCTGCTTATGAGGCGACGGGTGCCACTAGCTCTCATGTTCCAGAGCCATTTGAGTGGGCACAGGTGATGTCATAGTTCCAGGGCCTCAGCACTCAGCTCACTGATATGATGACACAGATGGATTAAGGTTTCTCATCTCTGGAGAGCAGGGTGGTATTTGTAGAGCAGTGCCTGGACTTTTGGGACAGATTCTACCGCATTGACTCACGCCAGTCTCAGTCTCCACCGAGTGACTTGCCTCCGTCGAAGTATTTCTTCCAGCCAGCCTTTGACTTTTCTTTTACGTGATTCAAACTTACATCATCATCTTTTTTTTTTTTTTTTTTGTTTAAGCTTATGAACTTTTTCTTTTTTGTTCGAGATGTATGTAGTTTCTTTTTTTTTAAGCTTATGTAAATATTTGAAAGTATTACTTTCTGATTGGGCTGTAATCTTAGATAGAAATCACTATTTATTTACGGTTTGTATTTGAATATTTATGAAGGATTTGATACTATTATGTGATTTCTATGATTGCAGGCCTGGAAGGAGAAAAGCATGAATCAGTGATAGAATCAGTCCCTTTAGTCGATTTTGGATGTTTACTAGCTGGATCAAGGGTTCGCATGTGTGCAAATAGTCATCTCAAGGGCATTATCGTAATTTGACAAAGATGAAATTTCTCAAGAAAAATCGATATTGGACTCATTGCATCAAAAAAATTAAATGGTTAACATTTAATTCTTGGGTCGAGTCAATTCGGTTAAAGGAAGGAGGGATTATGGCCAAAGATGGATTATGGCAAAGTTGGAGAGTGTGAAGAAAAACAAAATAAAAGAAAGAAAGAGAGATATATTGTCTCACGTAAACCTCTCTCTCTCTCTCTTTCTAGTTTGTTAATTCAAAAACAAACTATTAAATATCTTTTTACCTCTCTCTCTCTTTCTATCTTTTTACTCTTTATTCTAAGTCATCCCATCTCACATGTCTCTCTCTCCCATCCCCATCTCACACGTTGTCTGTCCCTCTCTCTTACTCTCCTAGTGGAATGCAACTCCCTTGGGTTATTTTGAGTTTTATTTTTAATTCAAAATATATCACCTCTCTCCAAAAAGAAAGATACGGATGGAATTCAAAAAGGGGGGAGGAGAATTGAATTGGGAGATTGAATGACCAAGAGCAAAAGGGGGTTGACGGTTTTGGGGAGAAGAAGACTGGAAGAGGAAGAAGAAGAGAGAAAGAGCATCTACCATCGCCATTGCTACCATTGCTTCTACTCTCGTGTTCCCTCTAATTCTTTGGCTTGTATCCCTAACTTCTCTTTATTTCATTTATGTTAAATGAGTAACTAAACTTGCTGCTGTTTTTGGGAAGATGATACTTTAAGGATGATTTAATTAGTCATTCTCTTTTCTTATTGATTGCTTGGAAAAGACTTAGGCATCTCATTGTGATTTTTGTGTAATCATGTCTACATCTAGTTAGGGTAATTTGTTTCTGTGATTCAATTTAACCTACCAAGCAATAGTATTGAATTGATTCATGTGGTCGTGTCGATGATACGGTATACCTGAGTGGATTGTGCGTACCCGAGTTCTTTGAACTTTCGATTCATTGTAGCGATCGGACGACAATTTCACCAAGATACTATATACCGAGAAGGGACCCTATTTTCTGTGGTTGTCATGGGGCTTGTAGTCGCCATGAGCCAAATATGAGAGAGATTGAATGATGAATCTAAATTAAAGTTGATTCAACCTAAAAGCAGTATTTTCTCACCATCTTCTATTCGCTTTAATCAGTTGCTAGTGTTAGCTTTAAATTAATAAATTTACGTTTTTAGTTTCATCTTAGACTTGATTTAATTTCATGCAACTTAGCCTTTGTTCCCCGTAGATTCGATACCCGTACTTTCCATTGTATTAGTGTTTAGTTAGGTTTATTTTTTATTGGTTCAACGACTCGATCACTTTCAGTCAAAGCTTATGTAGTGGCTCAGCCATAGTTGCCTTTATGTTAATGGAATTATGCATCTTTTATTTATTTACATTCTCCTCCCCTGTAGCTTTTAATTATTACATGTTTTAATGTTGGTAACTTATTAGACCTAATCTGCATCCTGTAAATGTAAGAAGACCCTCTTGCTCTTATACCAAGCTCTGTCACACCCCAAACCACCCCCTAGGAGGATTAGGTAGGTGACCCAAATTGCGTAACGACAATCCGTCAAATCCCACGGATCTAGAAACAATTATTACATTCACGGTACCAGATTCATCACATTACTACATGTAAGATCAGAGTGCTGCAGATAATCTACAATTATAATACCAAAAGAGAAAACATAGCGATACGAAAATGATGATGATATATATACATAAATGAGTTCTGATACATTCCCCCATTATAACCCACAATAGAAAAGTAAAGCTGACAAGTTCCAAAGCTAAAAGGAAATACATACATATATATATATATACAAGGTGAGATAACTCAACCCCAAAAGAAAGAAAAGACTAGAAACTAAACCAGAAACAGAAACGGGGATAAACTCCTGTCAAAAGCAAAAAGGAGTCCCTAAGACAAAAAGCATCAAGTGCGCCCCTTACTGGTCTTCATCATTGACCACCGAAAATGCATGCATCATCGGCACGACTTCCATCGGAGTCCATACCAATAACATCATAATCACGAGGGCTCTCCTCCTCGTAACTAGCCTCCATGCCACAATGGCATCGATCTGCACAATCATCTAAAGAAAAATATATATAATAGAGTGTTAGCCCCACTAAGCTCGTGAGCAAAACATATCATCATGCATGCATATGCAACCACATTCCACATGATCCTACATGATATGCAAGTCCAGATTATTTATTAGCCACCTAACAATACAACTAAGTTATGTTAGTGCTACTACAATCCCCAATACATGTATCCCTGGTGCGGGCTTGGTTACCCCTTCCCGCAATACATCCATTGAGTTATCGGAGAGAACCAGCTGGCTCCAGCATCTCCCTACCCAGGATAGCCCGACCGGCCCTCTAGATTAACTCCCGTGAGGTAACCGACTCAATATATAATCACCTTTTCGGTGCTTCTCGGTTGAGACTGAGGATCATCTATAATTGGATCGTGGCCATAAAAATTCACCTACTGGTGCTTCCCAAGCTTGTAGCTCGAGGCTTCCCGGCATATTTGCCCTGGGGCATCCCAGCTGTGCTGAGGCTTCCCGGCGTAAACGCCTCTAGGGTTTTACGGTAGTCCTCACAATTATCCAACACCTTAACCCCTATTGGCGAGGGTGCGTAGCACGGGTGATGAAACTCTAACCCCATGTCTATATGGCATCGTACGAGTCGGGCGGTGTCAACTGTATCCCATACTACGGGCTACCACCGACCTCATTTCCAAGCCGTCTACGACATCTAGTCTAACATTCACAGTCATCATGTAAAATTCACAGTGTTGATCAATAGATAAACAATGTGTAATAATTTTGAGTAACTGAACAGAATTTAAATAACACAGCATTTATAATTTAAGAATTTAATTACCAGCATAGTAGTACAGTTTCACATACATATATGATAATACTTCACTCACCTGGGTCTGATTCTAAGAACTTAATTGCAAATTTAGTTCCGACTGTAGTTTGGCTGTAGGCCCCGAGCGTGGGATCAAATCCTAGATATAAATAAAAAATTGTCTTTTTAATATTCCAAACTATTTTTGGTGGTCCTAGGGTCGATCTAAGCTCATTGGGTTGACCCGGTGTACAGTTGGTGATCACTTGGAATTCTCTGGGCCTTGCACTGGGCCTTGGCCTATGTCCCTGTGCATCATCCAAAGTTGGTGGGCTAGGGGCAGAATGGTCATTTGCTATATTAGTACATGCTCCTGTGTCACATTAGTCTTACAGTGCTGTCCCCAACTTGACAGTGTTGCAGGACCATTATAGGCAGGGTTTCCAAGTCCTGCGGGGCCCACTTGGGTTCCCAAAGTATTTACACATATGGACAGTTGTGGGGATGGGCATTTTGGTTAGTTTCTACCTCCCAACATTGAATCATGGCCCTAGGGTGAGGAATAGGGGTGTCAACCGGTTGGGCTTGGTCGGTCTTGGTTGGGCCTAGCTGGGCCTCACCAATTTTATAGGTTGCATCGTGTCCGACCGTTTAGGCATTCGAGGTTGCCTTGGGCGGGCATGGTACGGTTTCATTTCGGTTGGTCGGTGTTCAATCTTTAATCGGGGCATCCTTATTTGGGCTAAACGGGCCTAAATCGGGTCTAAAATGGGCTAATGAGCCGTTTCACTCTAAACGGTGTGGGATTATTAATTGACATGCAACCAAAATTTTAAGTTCAAACCATCACACCGTTGGACACTCACTGTACACCTCAACTCAAAATCAAATAAAACTTATTCCAACTAAAATAGCAGCAAAACATCGAATAGAAGCACATCTAACAAAGTAAGTAGAGGGAAAAATAATAGCAGCACAACACCGAATAGAAACACTTCTAACAAGCTAAGTAGAGGGTAATAAAAAAATAGCAACACAACACCAAATAGAACCACATCTAACAAAGTAAGATCTAAAAACTAAAACTATGCCTCATCTCACCTACGTTAAGTGTATCTAAATCTAACCAATAAATGTCAAGACCAACAAAAAAATAAACAAAAAAAAGGAAATTCGGAGGGAAGGGGAGGGGAAGTTTATAAGTTAAAGGGTCGGGCTGGGTCGGGTTGCAACAGGGCGGTCTAAGTCGGGCCTGGAATCTATCGATCCGATCGGGTGCCTGATGGGCTAGGACCCCACACCGGGACCGCCTAATTACTAAACATGTCAGGCTTAAGCCCGACACATTTAGTAATCGGGTCGGGCCGGGCCAGGCTTTAACCGGGCGGGCTAGGTCGGGCCTGGCCGGGCTTTAACCTGGCGGGCTCGGTCGGGCCTGTCGAGCTGGGCCTAGAATTGACACCCCTAGTGAGGTTCCCCAAGTCAAAGCATCAAAACAGCAAAGTTTCCTTCACTTGGCGATGTCTGCATTGCCCAGAGATTGCAAAACCGGAATCAGGCTGAGATTCCTAGGTTTGGAACCTTGGGCAGTGCATGGATCTTCTCCTAATGCATGTTAGGTCATCTTGGACCCCCAGGGGCATACTTTGCACTGGTCCTTGATGAGCACATTTATGTGTGAAATCTTAGGGCATAAAGCATACATTTTACCACATTGGACAGAGTTACTTTGGTGCTTTCTTATATTTTCAGGTTTTGGGCTATTCTCGACTATCGGGAGCTACATGTCCCAAGTTTCACGTAAAGTTACCATTTTTCCTTCCATGGCTGTAAAGAGGACTAAATTTGGAGCAAGTTGGACGTGACGGAACGCAAATACGCATTCGTCTAGCCCACCATACAGTTGATTATTCTTTTCAGCCCAAGAAAGGATAATGGATCAGAAAGGAGCTGTAGTGCAAGCCCATAGTCAGTCTACCACTGCCCAAGGACATTTTTGACATTATAGAAGATATTTCTAAGCAATGGTGGAGATCTATTGCAAGTATAGGGCAGTTTCGATAATTTTGCATTCTTGAAGAGAGAGAAGGACTGCTACCCACATAGAGGGACCCACACTGCCATTAGATTCCATTAATCTTGAAGGCCCACAAGGTGTCCACGATTTTTATGGGCTGCATTTAATGTCCCATGATTTTTAGAGGACACATTGGGGATTTTGTTATTTGGTTGAGTGGAATCCTGTAATCACTATCCTAGTCATCGCTCTCTCTCTCTCCTCCAACTTTTCAAGGGCATTCCTGGAATTTCACTTGGGATAGATTTATTTTGAAAGATATTTTCTCATCTATGGAAGGTTAAAAATTCAAAGATGCTTTGATTTTATTGCTTGGAGAAGATATCTACAAAGAAAAGGAAGCACAAGTTAGAATTAGAAATTTACTTTTCTAGAAATAGAAGGTTTATGTAAACAATATTCTCTTCTTTTCTTCTTTCTATTTTTTTTCTTTTTCTTAGGATTCAAGGCAATGTAAAGGAGGAAGGAGAAGAGAATATTCTCTTTTCTTAGGGAATATTTCTCCTACACTTCTCTCTTCTCTCTTCTCCCCTTTCCCCTATAAATACCCCCTACCTCTCTTGTAAATTTTGCTCATTCACTTAGTGAAATTTCTTCTCCTGTTCTTCTCCTTCTAATTTGTGATTTTTGGCTTTTCTAAGTTCTAGTTTGCTTTTATGATTTTTAGTTAATGGTTATAATAGGTTTAATTTATGCTTTAATTTTAATTTAAGTCTTCAATTGGATTGTAATTTTTTAATTCTAGTTTAGGTTTTAAGCCTTCTGGCCTAAGTTCTTAAGTTGATGACAAGACTTGAAGATTTAGAAGAGGAGGTCATGGTAAGTTTATGCAAGTATTCAAGCTTTTCAATTACATTCATGCAAGCACATCCAGGTTTTACTATTTAAACTCTCAATCTCATTCTCCATCTCCTCTATCTCTCTCTATCTTCTTCTTCTTCTCCCTCTATTTCTTTTATTTTAATTTTATATGGTTATGGTTTGTGGATGCATTTTTATTCCCTTATTTCTTTTTATGTGGTTAGTATGTATGGCTGCATTTTTATTCCTTTTAATTCACTTTAGTTTGTTAAATGCTTATGAGTTAGGATGCATTGATTTTCGTTAGTTTAATTAGTTTAATTTAACACTTTAATTTGGTTCACTTTGCATTACTTTTAAGTTAGTTAAATAAAGTGGCGTATATCTCCTTGTGTTCGACCTGTAGCTACGATTGACCCGTATGCTTGCGGTTTTTTTTTAACTCAAACAAGTTTTTGGCACCGTTGCCGGGGAGATTATTGTCCATTTTATTTATCTAATTTTTAAGTAGTTCGAAGTGTTTTAATTTATTATTTTCTCTTCTTTTTCTGAAGAAAAAAAATCAGTTTTTGAAAACCTCTTCTTGTTTCTCTTCTGTTTCAAATAGTGTGTGCGCCCAATCTAAAGTCCTTCATATGCTTCAACCCTCCAGCTTTTGGTCTCCCTCATAGGATTAAGTTACCTATGACGCTACATCTTGACTTGGTTGGGTGGATTGGCATGTGACTTATCCTTGGAGGTGACCACTCTTGATAACAAGAAAGCGACATAGTGAGAGCGTTGGAAACATAAACGTATAGTAGTCCTCCACTCTACATCAGAATCCATTTGGAGTCGCCCGTAGGTGGCTATAAAAGACTATATGGGTTCCCTTACTGTCAACCTATATGGCATCCTTACAGCTTTGGAACCATTGTTTCGATTTTTGAGGGATAGATACACTATGTACCTTGGGCTCCCTCTTATTTTTAGTATTTTTTTTCCTTAAGTCTTTTATTTTTTTTTTCTTTTCTTTAATTTTTCAGAGGAGACCTCATATCTGTTTAGGTGGCTACGGTGTGGACTCATGATTCATCTAATCGTCTTATTAGAATACCACCTCCTCCACTACCCTTAACCCCACCTTTGACCATGGTTGACCAACAACCCAAGACTCTTAAGGATAGGTTCTACCCCACCAGGGTTGCACAGCCCTCATGCATTAGCCTGCCTGTTGTTACAGGGAATAACTATGAACTCAAGACCAACTTCATCAGCATGCTACCCCATTTCCATGGGATGGCTAATGAGGATGCATATCTTTTCCTTAGGAAATTTGAGGAGGTCTGTGTTCTAATTAAGGTTCAGAATTTGACTGATGATGCAGTTAGGCTTAGGTTTATACCCTTTGCCCTGAAAGACCAGGCCAAGAAGTGGCTTTATGGACTGCGTACAAACTCCATTAATACATGGGATGTGTTCACCATTGTCTTTTTGGGAAAATTCTTCCCTCTTCACAAGACCAATAAGCTTAAGAGTGACATCCTCCAGTTCAGGCAGAAACCACATGAGTCCTTTTCTAAATTCATGGAAAGATTCAAAGACCTCCTCTTAGAATGCCCTCACCATGGTTTTGACTTATGGCAACTATACCAAATTATTTATGAGGATATTGATTATCAGACCAAGCAACTTGTAGAGTCCATGTGTCCAGCAGGCTTTACTTCTTTTTCTGAGGAAAATGATGCATAGACATTCTTAACCAACTTGGCTGATAAGACTAGGAAATGGGAATCTTTCCAAGAGGCTGAAAAGACCACTAAGGGATATCTCATTGAGGGAATACCAGTCAAGGAGGCCAAACTTGACAGCCTCATAAAATGGTTGGAGTCTATAGTTCTTAAAGAGTATATACCAGTTAATCAGGTCAACCATGTGTTGGTATGCAGTTGGTGCCAAACCCCTGGACACCTTTCTGAGGAATGCCCCAACACCTTGGTGGGAAATTTCAGTATTGAGAATGTAAGTGTTCTCTACCAAAATAACCCATATAGCAATACTTACAATCCAGGATGGAGAAATCACCCCAATTTCTCCTAGAATCAAGGGAACCAAGTAGGCCCATCCAACTTTAACCATCAAGGCCAGCCTGGTGTCCAAAGGCCCAACTTTGCATCACAAAATCAAGAGTTGTCTCCTAACCCTTTTCCCCCTCGTCTTCATCCAGGACTTTCTATTAATTCTGCTAGGCCTCCTCTCCTTGCACCTTATCAGCAACCCCCAGGGTTTACCAATACAGGAGAAGCAACAAGACTGAATGAGATGGACAACAAGATAGCTCTTCTCATGACAAGCCATACTAACATGGAGAAATAACTCACCCAGCTTGTCACAATCCTGCATGAGAGGGAAACAGGGAACTTACCTAGCCAACCTGAGCCAAATCCTAGGCATCAGGTTCATATTCAGCAAGATACCCAACCTCCTCCAACCAATGTTGCACAAGGCCAATAGCATCAAGGGCCCTCCAGACAGGTAAATATTGTTTATGCTTTAAGGAGTGGCCGTGAGTATCAACAGGCTAGTGCACCTCAGTCTTTACCATCTCATACTCCTGTTGACTCTCCCCCTTCTGAAGAGGCCATTGAAGTGCCTACTATTCCAGGTTTGTCTGATGAACCTAAAGATATTCCAAATGATTTGGTTGAGGAAACCAAAGAGGATTCTGTTGAGGAAGTTAAAAAGCCCAACCCTGAAAGAATTTATACCCCACCTGCCCCTTTGCCAAATAGGTTGGTTAGCAAGAAATCTCCTTCTGTGGAGAAGATATTGGATGTGTTCAAACAGGTTCAGGTGAATATCTTCTTGTTGGATGCCATTGCCCAGATCCCCGCTTATGCTAAAGTCCTCAAAGACTAATGCACCCAAAAGCGGACCACCAATGTACCCAAAAAGGCATTCTTGGCTGCTAACATCAGTTCTCTCATCTCGCAGCCAGTAGTAGCCAAGCATAAGGATCCTGGCAGTCCCACCATCTCTTGCACTATAGGCAATACTACTATTGATCATGCCTTATTGGACCTTGGTGCAAGTGTGAACCTCTTACCCTTTCATGCCTACCAACAACATGAATTAGGAAAACTAAAACCCACCAAAATCACTCTTCAGCTTGCAGATCGGTCGGTTAAAGTTCCTAAGGGAATTATTGAGGATGTCTTGTTGAAGGTTGGGAAATTTATTTTTCCATTGGACTTAATTGTTTTAGATACCCAACCTACTGCCAACTTCAAGGACCAAATCCCTACCATCTTGGGTAGGCCATTCCTAGCTACCAGTAATGCTTTAATCAATTGCAGGAATGGTCTCATGAAATTATCTTTTGGCAATACTTCTGTTGACTCCAATGTGTTTAGGTTGGACAAGCAGCCTGATATGGATGACGAGGTGCATATGCTTCAAGGATTTTTTGATGATATTGATACGCTCTTTGAGATTGATTTTGATTCGGAATTTCAAAAATGTATGCAGGAATTGGAAGGTGTTGATGATGCCCCCTTATCTGAGGTCTAGAGCATCCAACCACCTTTGGTGCCCCTTGGATCCCTATCCACTTCCATTCCCAAACCCTCTATTATTGAGCCCCCCACATTAGAGTTGAAGGCATTGCCCTCCAACCTCAAGTATGCCTTCTTAGGACACGATCATACTCTTCCTGTTATTATTGCTTCTGATTTGACTTCTATTCAGGAAGAAGAGTTGATTAAGATTCTAAAGGACCATAAGGAAGCCATAGGTTGGACCATGTCTGACATCAAAGGTATTAGCCCCTCCATTGTTCAACATCATATACATCTGATGGAGAGTTCCAAACCTTCTAGGGAACCCCAAAGGAGGGCTAATCCTATGTTGAAAGAAGCAATCAAGAAAGAGATCCTAAAATGCTTGGATCATGGAATCATTTATCCTATTTCTGATAGCCAATGGATGAGTCCTATGAAGGTTGTGCCTAAGAAATGAGGAGTCACTATAGTTGGGAATGCCACTAATGAGTTGATTCCAACCCGTATCCAAACGGGATGGAGAGTGTGCATTGACTATAGGAAATTGAATGCGGCAACTTGGAAGGACCACTTCCCCTTTCCTTTTATTGATCAGATGTTAGAGAGACTAGCTGGCCATGAATATTATTGTTTTCTTGATGGTTATGCAGGCTATAACCAAATTCCTATTGCTCTAAAGGACCAACACAATACCACTTTCACATGCCCTTATGGAACCTTTGCTTACCGGCGTATGCCTTTTGGGCTTTGCAATGCCCCTGCTACATTTCAAAGGTGCATGATCAGTATCTTTTCTGATATGGTAGAGCACTTGTTGGGGTAAAATCCACACATCACCTTATATGGTTTTGATGATAACAAATAAGTTAGTTGAACTAACTTGTGTTTTACTGTATAAAGACCTTACAAGAAATAAGCATCAAGTAAGGGGGAGCTTTCACAACATTATTGAACCTAGACAAAGTATCAAAGTATGGTGTGAAGAAAAAGACTGAGAGAAGGACTATGTTCAAAGACCATGATCAAGCATCTCAAATACAAGAGTTTTTATAATCATGTGTTCAATGTTTTTATATTAAGATGTAGTTAAAGTTTAAGTCCATTTGTAATGCACACACTCACGCATGCATACATGTAGAGTGACCCTAGGAGGTGTTTTTACATGGACCTAAACTAAGCTAATGGCCCCACACTTGTCCAAACATAGACTTAGCCATTTTCAGCAAAATCAGCTGATCCGGCATACCGAATCCTAATCTGGCATGCCGAATCCATCTTGACCTATTTGTTTGTAATCTCAGGGTTTGCTCACAGAGAGCAACCAGAATATGCTACATCTGATCCAGCATACCAAATTGAGAATCCGGCATACCGAATCAGATCCAGCATACCGAATTACAATATGTCTGTTGGGAATTAGTCGTTTGACAATGGATAGATTCCATGATCCGACATATCGAATTGGGAAATGGCATACCGGATTAGGATAGAATTATATCCTAAAATGCCAATGAACCTTAGATGCTTTGAGCACCTTTGCCTATAAATAGGTAAGCTCATTTGGACTAATGACAAACAATTAAGACTAATCAAAAGCATCGCAAAGACATTCAAACTTGAACATTCAAAGTGTTGAAGTATTCATTCATCAAAGCATTCAAGTTCACTTCCCTCTCTAGCTAATTATATTCACTTAGCATTGAAGCTTCAAAGTGGAAGTTAGCTACACATTCACTAAGGTTGAGGTAATCCTTACTTAGTAAAGATCTCTTTATTATATGTTGTGAGTCCTCTTGCTCCTAATCAAGAGTTGTACGAGTTCTCTTGCTCATTCTCAGGATTCTTTTTAGTGGAATTCTCTCTAAGGTGAGAGGAGTGGACGTATGCATATTTGGCCGAACCACTATAAAACGATTGTGTTACTTTCGTAATTTATTTACTTTGTTTTATCAATTGTTTTATTTCCGCACTATTTCCACTAGCTTCACCTATTCACCCCCCTCTAGGTGAATTTACATTTGGTATCAGAGCGGGAGCTCAAGACCGTGATTGTTCTCAATCAACTAAGAGTAATGACCATGGGATCCTCTGTCAATCGTAAGGTTGAAGGATACAATATTACCCGACCACCCTTTTTTGAAGGTGAAGGATTTTCCTATTGGAAGAATTGCTTCAAGAACTTCGTCTGTGCCAACAATATCGATGCATGGGAAGTCATCGAAAATGGACCAAATACCATAGATAAGCCCAAAGAAGAATAGACCCCTGCTGAAAAAGGAAAGATGCAACTCAACTTTGTAGCTATAAGCTATATTCAATTTGCTCTAGGAGAAAAGGAGTACAATAGAACTTGCATGTGTGACTCCGCCAAGGAGATGTTTGACAAGTTAGTTGTTACCTATGAAGGTACATCTGAAGTCAAACAATCTAAAATTGATATGCTTGTAAACGAGTATGAATTGTTCAAAATAAAAAATGATAAAGATATCTATGCAATGTTTACTCGTTTTAATAATATTATGAACAAGCTGAAGGGTTTAGAAAAAATTTATTCTAATGGGGAAAATGTTCGAAAGATATTGAGATCTCTTTCAAAAGAATGGAGACCCAAGACTACGACAATCAAAGAGTCCAAAGACATAGACAAGCTAAGCCTAGATGAGCTTTTGGGATCTCTACAAACTCATGAAATGGAGCTTAAACTTGACACCAAGGAAGATGAGCCTAAGGAACCAAAGAAGAAAGTTGTGACTTTCAAACCTTATGAAATAAGTGATGACAAAGAAGAGCTTTCGGAGGACGAAATTACGTATCTTATCAAAAAGTTCTCAAGGTTCCTAAAGAATAAAGGCAAGACCTTATTCAACAAAAGGAAGTTCTCAAAAGATCAGAAAGGTAAGAGTCTTTCAAAAGATGTCACTGACTCCTCTTCCAAATATATCATTTGTTATGAGTGTAGGAAAACAGGACATTTTAGGGGAGATTGTCCCAAAATGAAGAAATACAAAAAGGCTTACAAAGCTGAACACACTCTTGATTCAAGCGATGAAGAAGAAGATGACGAAGTATCTCAATATGAAGAAGAACAAACCAATCTCGCACTCATGGCTACTGAAGACAAAGAATCTCAAAATGAGGTAACCCCCACTTCTCCATCTCATAAAGATAAAGATTTTTTGGAGCTAGAAGAGGCTTTTGAAGATCTCTATCAAAATAGTTTGGAACTAGCAACCACAAAAAAGAATCTCTTGAATGAGATCAACACTCTTAAAGACTAAAACACATTCCTAACTTCTCAAGTGAACAACTTAAAAGAAGAAAAGGAGAAATTATGTAAAGCCCTAGAGTCATTCACAAATGGTAAGAAAACACTTGATATTCTACTTGGAAATGCCTCCAAAATACCTTTCAACAAAGAAGGGGTAGGCTATGATGTGAACAAGAGTTCAAATCAAACCAAAGAGGCAAGTTCAAGTAATATAGCAAGTAAAAAGGTAAAGAAGAACAAGTATTGCAACTATTGCAAAAAGAGAGGACACTCTATTGAGGAATGCTACATTAGAAAGAAAAGTTCTCAATCCAATAACACCAATCTCAGTAGGAAGACCTCAAATATTCCTCAAGTGGTTGTTTGTAATAATTGCAATAAGAAAGGACATACCATTTGGGAATGTCGTCACATGGACCAATCTTTCTTTCATCCTAAAAGACCCTATAATGGTCAAAATAGGAGAAGTTATCCTATTAGGCAAAGCTCAAATAGAATCCCACCAAAAGTACAAAGACCACCTAAGAACCAAGGACCCTATAAAGTACCTCAAAATCAAAGACCTTGAAAACCTCAATCATACACAAATTGGTATGAGAACCAAAAGGGAAATGGTAATCAAATGGTTTGGAAACCAAGAGGAATGTATGATACTAACAATTATGGACCCAACTCTCAATGGGGACCAAAATTTTGTAGAGCAACATGGAATGGTACATTGATAGTGGCTGCTCAAAACATATGACTTCCAACCCAAAGTTGTTCTTCGAGCTCAAGAAGCAAAAAGGAGGATGGGTATCCTTTGGAGACAACAGCAAAGGTAGAATCATCAAAAATGGATCGATCAAGTTTGGAGGTACAGTGATTTCTAACGTCAATCTAGTTGATAACCTCAAGTATAATTTACTTAGTGTAAGTCAACTATGCAACATTGGATATTATGTAAATTTTAATGCCTCTAAATGTGAGATCAAGGATTCAAAAAGATAATGTGATTCTTGAGGGTTGTAAGAAGAATAATGTGTACACTTGCATATTTAGTGTAAATTCTGTTGATGCATGTCTTATTTCTAAATCTGATGATGTTATTTTATGGCATAGGAAGTTAGGACACATTAATTCTAAGACTATTAGATCCCTATCCTCAAAAAATTTGGTGAGAAGCCTACCTAAGTTGAACTTTGATAAGCAACACACATGTAGAGCATGTCAAAGAAGTAAACTTACAAAGGTATCTCATAAGGCTATAAATTCTGTTGTTACATCAAGACCTTTGCAACTACTTCACCTTGATTTGTTTGGACCTATCCAAACCACAAGCCTAGGAGGTAAGAAGTATACATTTGTAATTATAGATGACTAATCTCGTTTCACCTGGACCCTCTTTCTCAAGCATAAAAATGATGCTTTTGAAGAATTTGTGTCTCTTTGTAAGAGAGTACAAAATCAGAAGGGTTACATGATTATCTTTATCAAAAGTGATCATGGCGGTGAATTTGACAATATAGACGAATTTGGGGAGTTTTGTCGAAAATAAGGTATAACTCATAATTTTTTTGGCCCCTAGAACACCACAATCTAATGGTGTGGTTGAAAGGAAGAATAGAACTATCCAAGAAACGGCTAGGACAATGCTCAATGGGTATTCCTTGCCTAAGTATTTTGGGCCGAAGCTGTTCACACAGCATGTTATATGTTAAACCGGGTTTTGATAAGACCTATTTTGTTAAAGACCCCCTATGAACTTTTCCATAATAAGCTTCCTAAAGTTAATTACTTTAAAGTGTTTGGTTGTGCTTGTTTTATTCTTAACACTAAGGACGACTTAGGAAATTTTGAGGAAAAGGCCGATGATGGTATTTTTCTAGGCTACTCCACAAATAGTAGAGCTTATAGAGTCTTTAATAAAAGAACACTAGTTGTGGAAGAATCTATGAATGTTAAATTTGATGCATCTATGACAAAAGAAAAACATAAAGACCTAGAAGAAGATGATGAGGATGAAGTACTTGAAATTAGGAAGAGAGTTGAAAAAGTCACTCTAGATGAACCTAATGATCAAGTACATCAACTTTCCAAAGAAATTAGAACTGTTAAAGACCACCCTCTTGACCTTGTCATTGGAAATCTTGATAAAAGTATATAAACTAGGAGTAAAATCCAAAATGTTTGTTCCAATGTGACTTTCATTTCTACCATCGAACCCAAGAATATCAAAGAAGCACTTTTGGATAGTAATTAGACAATTGCTATGCAAGAAGAGCTCAATCAATTTGAAAGAAATCAAGTTTGGGACTTAGTGCCAAGACCATCTAACACCAAAATTATTGGAACTAGATGTGTATTTAGAAATAAACTTGATGAAGATGGTAATATTATTAGAAATAAGGCTAGACTGGTTGCCCAAGGCTATAACCAACAGGAAGGTATTGACTTTGATGAGACATATGCACCTGTAGCAAGACTAGAATCTATTAGGATGTTGCTTATGTTTGCTTGTCATAAGAATTTTAGGTTACATCAAATGGACGTGAAGAGTGCATTTTTTAATGGCTTCATCAATGAAGAAGTACACGTCATTCAACCACCTGGATTCGAAGACCTAAAGCATCCTGACTATGTCTACAAATTGAAGAAAGCTCTCTATGGCTTGAAACAAGCTCCAAGAGCATGGTACGACAGGCTGAGTAAGTTCCTGATAGATGATGGTTTTACTATGGGTAAGATAGATACTACTCTCTTTGTGAAACATAGAAATAAAGATCTAATCCTAGTTCAAATTTATGTAGATGACATCATTTTTTGCTCTACCAATGAATCTCTCTGTCTTGATTTTAGTAAGAACATGAGTAGTGAATTTGAAATGAGTCTTATGGGTGAATTGAATTTCTTTTTAGGACTTCAAATAAAATAGACAACTAATGGGATTTTCATTAGTCAAACCAAGTATCTTAAAGAACTGTTAAAGAAGTTTGACATCAATGGACAGAAGTCATCCAATACTCTAATGAGCACATCTGTAACTCTGTCTAAGGATGAAGATGGAATCCCAGTTGACCCAACTAAGTATAAAGGCATGATAGGTAGCTTACTCTACCTAACGGCTAGTAGACTGGACATTATGTTTAGTGTCTGTGCTTGTGCTAGGTTTCAAGCCCAACCTATGCAATCTCATTTGAGTATTGTAAAGAGAATCTTCAAGTACTTAAAAGGAACTTCAAGCATTGGTTTATGGTACCCTACGGACAATGACTTTAACCTTATTAGCTTCTCTGACACCGAATTTGCCGGGTGTCATATTGATCGAAAGAGTACAAGTAGTACCTGTCACTTTCTTGGATCATGCTTAGTTTCGTGGTTTAGTAAGATGCAAAATTCAGTCGCTCTATCTACCACCGAAGCTGAATACATCACCGCTGGACGATGTTGTGCACAAGTGTTATGGATGAGGCAAACTCTCCAAGACTATGGAGTTAAGTTTGACACTTTCTCAATCCAATGTGATAACACCAGTGCTATTAATCTCAGTAAAAATCCGATGTTACACTCTCGAGCTAAACATATTGATATCCATCATCACTTCATACGTGATACTGCTCAAAGAGGTGAAATTCGTCTTAATTATATTGAGACTGAGAAGCAACTTACAGATATCTTCACTAAACCCTTGAGTGAAGAGAGGTTCTGCTCTCTTAGAAGAGACCTAGGGTTATGCAATCCTTTTGATTAAAGTTTGGTTGTTCATGAATTGAAAGTACATTTTGCTTGAAAAATGAATTTTGTTGTCGAAACAGCCGATTCGGCATACCGATTCCAAATTTGGCATACCGAATCACTCATAGTGTTTTTTTTTTAACTTTCAGATGTAATTACTCTATTTTATCGGATTCGGCATACCGAATCAGTTTAAATTTCTAGCTGTTTTATGGCTGTTTGCCAGGAAACGGTATACCGGATCTTGATTTAGCATACAAAATTAGGTCCAGTGACTATTTTCTAGCCATTGGCTGACTGTTTTGTGCCTATATGTACCCCACTTTTTCACCTCTCTTGGCATTACCTTTCACTATTCATCAATTATTAACCCCAAGCAAGTGTGATTTACTCCAACACTCAAATTTACACTCTCTCTCTCATATTCTTCACTATTATTCAATATGAGTCAAAGAGGAAAAGCACCTATGACCGAAGAAGAACCCGCCTCCAAGCGTGGACGGTTAGGGGGAGGACGATTTACTCCTATTCGGGGAGCTTCTTCTCGATCTCAAGGAGCCTCTCATCAAGAAAATCAGCCCGTTCAACACTTTCCTTCTGAAGAGCTTCTTGCTACTTGGCCGTTGTTCACTTCAAGGAAAATTGAAGAAGGTCGTTCCGTTGACACCGCTTCATTTGAAGGTATTCATCTCCAAGATCTATTTCAAGCTCTAGGATGGGAATCTCTTCTTCACCCTCCGGAGATTTGCTACCCTACCCTTGTTTGCTATTTTTATAACAATCTCCACTTTAGTGGGATGGCCGAAGAGTTGAAACTCACTTCTTTTTTCAATGGCGTCACCATTGAACTTTCACTTTATGATCTTGCTTCTTTGCTTCAAGTTCCTAATACCGGACCTTGCATCTATTGGAATCCAAAGTACTCCAATTTTGGTGAAATAGTCAATCATGAAGACATTTATTCCAACATTCTCACTGAATATCAAGGAAATGAATCTTCTGTTCCAATTGGTCGCCTCAAGATGATTCCTTATGTCATATCTTATATTATTCAGCATAATCTTATTCCAAGAGGAGGAGAGCGAAGCAAGTGCTTGACTCCATAAGCATATCTAACTTATTGTGTCTTCACTGGCAATCAAATGTGTTTTCCTTACTTCATGATGAGTTACATGGAACATATTGCCAAGCCATCACGAAAGACCAATCTTCCTTATGGTCGTCTTCTCACTATCATCTTCAATCACTTTGACATTGATCTCTCTCATGAAGTGGAATCATCCAAAACTTCACAGCCCATCTCTAGAATTTCCTTTCACAATCTCAATATTTTGGATCCTCTTGCGGAATCAGGAGATGAAGAAGATGTTCCACCTAGACGTCCACAACGTTAACAACGCTTTATACCGGATGCATATCAAGATTGGATCTCCAACATTTATGAGTATATGGATGAAGTAAACACTCAGTTGGTGGAACTTGAAATGGGGCAACAACACCTTCAAGCCGATGTTTCCACTCTCCGCCAAGAGATGAAGACCGATTTTGATTCCCTTAATTCTACACAAGCGAGCATGCTTACAGCAATTTAATCTTTGTCTCTCAATCTTGGACATCTACCATTTGACACAACGGGAGCTACTCCTCAAGCCAGTGCCTCTCATGGTGTTGCACCTGAAGGAGTTATTCCCTCTATCCCTCCATTTCCGGGGATGTCATCTCAAGATCCAACTGTCCATCCAGAGTGATCTTTATTGTTATTTCCTCCCTTGTCCCTTTTCGATAATGCCAAAGGGGAAGAGAAATTGGGTTTTGAATTTGAATTTGGATTTATGTTTGACTATGTTTTGCTAATGCTATGTAAACCTTTTCATTTCAATTAAGTCAATGCAAGTCTTTCACTAATACAAATTGTGTGTTTCTTGATACTATCTTGATATTATAATATTTGGTACTAAGTTATTTGTCATCATAAAAAAGGGAGAGATTGTTGGGAGAAAATCCACACATCACGTTATATGATTTTGATGATAACAAATAAGTTAATTGAACTAACTTATGTTTTACTATATAGAGACCTTACAAGAAATAAGCATCAAGTAAGGGGGAGCTTTCACAATATTATTGAACCTAGACAAAGTATCAAAGTATGGTGTGAAGAAAAAGACTGAGAGAAGGACTATGTTCAAAGACCATGATCAAGCATCTCAAATATAAGAGTTTTTATAAGCATGTGTTCAATGTTTTTGTATTAAGATGTAGTTAAAGTTTAAGTCCATTTGTAATGCACACACTCACGCATGCATACATGTAGAGTGACCCTAGGAGGTGTTTTTACATGGACCTAACCTAAGCTAACCCCACACTTGTCCAAACATGGACTTAGCCATTTTCAGCAAAATCAACTGATCTGGCATACCGAATCCTAATCTGGCATGCCGAATCCATCTTGACCTGTTTGTTTGCAATCTCAGGGTTTGCTCACAGAGAGCAACCGAAATGTACTACATCTGATTCGGCATACTGAATTGAGAATCCGGCATACCAAATCAGATCCAGCATACCGAATTGCAATATGTCTATTGGAAATTAGCCGTTTGACAACGGATAGATTCCATGATCCGGCATACCAAATTGGGAAACGGCATACTAGATTAGGACAGAATTATATCCTAAAATGGCAATGAACCTTAGACTCCCTTGGATGCTTTGAGCACCTTTGCCTATAAATAGGTAAGCTCATTTGGACTAATCATAATCAATTAAGACTAATTAAAAGCATCGCAAAAGCATTCGAACTTGAACATTCAAAGTGTTGAAGCATTCATTCATCAAAGCATTCAAGTTCACTTCCCTCTCTAGCTAATTATATTCACTTAGCATTGAAGCTTCAAAGTGGAAGTTAGCTACACATTCACTAAGGTTGAGGTAATCCTTACTTAGTAAAGTTCTCTTTATTATATGTTGTGAGTCCTCTTGTTCAAAATTAAGAGTAGTTAAATGTGTTGAGTCCTCTTGCTCGTCAATCAAGAGTAGTTGGTGGTGTGAGTCCTCTTGCTCCTAATCAAGAGTTGTACGAGTTCTCTTGCTCATTCTCTAGATTCTTTTTAGTGGAATTCTCTCTAAGGTGAGAGGTTGGACGTAGGCATATTTGGCCGAACCACTATAAAATGATTGTGTTACTTTCATAATTTATTTGCTTTATTTTATCAATTGTTTTATTTTTGCACTATTTCCACTAGCTTCACCTATTCACCCCCCCTCTAGGTGAATTTACAGCACTTCCTAGAGGTGTTTAGGGATGATTTTTCTATTCATGGCTCTACTTTTTCTAATTACTTGCATCATCTCTCTTTGGTTCTTAAAAGATGCATAGAAAAGAACCTGGTCCTGAATTGGGAGAAATGCCACTTCATGGTGAAGCAAGGCATAATTCTTGATCACATTGTGTCCAAAGAAGGGATCAAGGTTGATAGATCTAAGGTGGACCTTATTATCAATTTACAACCACCCAAGAGTGTGAAGGACATTAGATCTTTTCTTGGCCATGCAGGTTTTTACAGGAGATTCATTAAGGACTTTAGTCAGATAGCTAGACCTCTCACTTCTCTTTTGGCAAAGGACTACCCATTTGATTTCTCTTCTGAGTGTCATGATAGTTTTGAGCAATTGAAAAGAGCTTTGACCTCAGCCCCCATTATTCAAGCTCTAAATTGGACAGTTGCATTTGAGTTTATGTGTGATGCCTCTGATTTTGCTATAGGGGTTGTTCTTGGGCAAAGAATCAACAAATTGTCCCATGTGATTTATTATGCAAGTAGGACTCTTAATGATGCATAGCTTAATTATACCACCACTGAGAAAAATTTTTAGCTATTATGTTTTCTTTAGAGAAGTTTAGGCCCTACTTGGTTGGATCACATGTGATTCTTTATACTGACCATGCAGCTATCAAATATCTTATGCAGAAGAAAGATGCCAAGGCTCGCCTCATTAGGTGGGTCCTTTTGTTACAAGAATTTGATCTTGAAATTAGGGATAAGAAAGGGTGTGAAAATTTGGTTGCAGACCATCTATCCCGACTACCTAATTCCTTGACTATTGATTCTCCAGTCAACGAGAGTTTTCCTGATGAGTATCTGATGGCAGTGTCTAGTGAACCTTGGTTTGCTGACATTGTTAATTATCTGGTTACAGGTGTGACACCTGCACATTGGTCCACCCAAGATAAGAGTCGTTTCTTTTCACAAGTTCAGTATTTCTTTTGGGATGATCCTTATCTTTTTAAGACCTGCCCGGATCAAGAAATCCAGAGATGTGTCCCTGATCATGAGCAACAATCTGTCTTATCTTTTTGCCATGATCAGGCTTGTGGAGGCCATTTTGGGTCTAATAAGGCTGCGGCCAAGGTTTTACAGTGTGGATTTTATTGGCCTAGTCTGTTTAAAGACGCTTTTACTTATTGCAAGGCATGTTCTTCATGCCAATCCTTAGGACGTCTTACTAAGAGAAATATGATGCCCCTCAACCCAATTCTGGTGGTTGAGGTGTTTGATGTATGGGGTATTGATTTCATGGGGCCTTTCCCTAACTCTTTTGCTAGCCTGTACATATTACTTGCTGTGGACTATGTGTCCAAATGGATTGAGGCAGTTGCTTGTAAGACCAATGATCACAAGGTGGTTGTGAAATTTCTGAAGGAGAACATCTTCTCCCATTTTGGTACTCCCCGGGCTATCATTAGTGATCGGGGCAAGCATTTTTGTAATCGGCCTTTTGAGGCCTTCATGACAAAGTATGATGTCATCCATAAGTTGGCCACACCCTACCATCCCCAGACCAGTGGCCAGGTTGAGGTTTCAAATAGACAGATCAAGCAAATTCTTGAGAAAACCATCAACCCGAACAGCAAGGATTGGTCTAACCGGTTGGTGGATGCGTTGTGGGCCCATAAGACAGCCTTCAAGACCGATCTTGATCAATCTCCATACCATCTGGTGTATGGAAAGGCATGTCACTTACCTGTAGAGATTGAGCACAAGGCCTTTTGGGCTATCAAGAAGCTTAACTTTGACCTACCCACTGCAGGTGCCCATAGGAAACTCTAACCATCTGGGTTGGAAGAGCTTAGGAATGAGGCATATGAGAATACCCGAATTTACAAGGAAAAAACCAAGGCTTTCCATGATAGGCACATTTTGAGAAAATCTTTTGAGGTAGGCCAGAAAGTTTTGTTGTACAATTCTCGTTTGCATATCTTTCCAGGTAAGCTGCGTTCTAGATGGGATGGCCCCTATATTATTCAAAAAGTTTATCCTCATGGGGCTGCTGAAGTCCTCAATCCAAGTACAGGAGCTACTCTCAAGGTCAATGGCCAAAGATTGAAGCAGCACATAGAGATGCCTACTCCAGTTGAAGAAGAGGTCATGGATCTTCATGAGCCTCTTTACCTTGACCCCTGATATCCTGGTATGTATCCCCTCCCTTGTCCTTATTCTTTCTTTTCTGCATGCATTGAGGACACTGCATGAATTAAGTGTGGGGGGATGTGTTGGACTTTAATAGTGAATTTTATGAATTTTGATTGTGGCGATAGTTTTTGGTTATGTGCATAGCAAGGATGGTAGTGGGTTTGTATCCGGTGATGGGGATTGAGTTTGAAAATATGAGTGCTACTTCATGTGATGGTTAGACTCTTCTATATGTTTATGGACCCCTTTGATCTTTTGGCTAGTAGTTAAGACCAATTTATTTATGGCAAGGCATGAAAGTGAAAGTGAATGGAAAAAAAAGAGAGAGAGAAACAGAAAGAAAAGTGGAATTCCTTGGGACTAGACAGGGCACTATGCCTCATGAAGCAGGGTGACTTGATCGAAATTCCTTAGCAACAAAAAAAAAAAAAAAAAAACTCTTGCATCAATGTCTCAATGTCTTATGGATACATGCAAAAAGCAAAGCTACCAAGTATTTGGGTGTCTGGTGTATGCTCCACCATGTCATTTAGAGAACAGTAGTGGAGTAGAAAAAGAGTTTGTTGTTGAGAAAGAAAAAAAAAAAAAAAAAAAAAAGCTTTTGCCTTAATGCCTGGAAAAGAAAGTATGGTAAAAAATACTCAATGCCTAAGTCTTTGGTTCCATCGGTGCTCGGTGCTATGAGTGGTTTACTTGAAGGTGAGTAGTGTTCAGAAAATATGAGGAGATCCCTTGATCTTGATGCATGCTTGTTACTTGAATTGATGTGGGGTGATAAAATTCAAGTGTGGGGGAACCTTTGGCTCCTTTATCTTTAGTTGAGCATTCTTAGAGCTTATGTGCACTATCCTACTTATGCCATGAGTAAAATTTGCAGCATTCATTTACAATTGAATTGTGGGTGTATATTCACTGCAAACACCTACGAGACACAACTCATCCACTAGGGGTAACCTAGGGGTTTAAAGGCTTGTTGCACATGCTAAGTGCAACCGTGATTCCTACGAAAGCGAGTTAGGATTTTCTGCATTCTAGGTTAGTTTTTCTTTTGTTTACTTGAGGACAAGTAACGTTCAAGTGTGGGGGAATCTAATGAACACATTTATGTGTGAAATCTTAGGGGATAAAGCATACATTTTACCACATTGGACAGAGTTACTTTGATGCTTTTTTTTGTTTTTCAGGTTTTGGGCTATTCTGGACTATTAGGAGCTGCATGTCCCAAGTTTCACGTAAAGTTGCCATTTTTCCTTCTATAGCTGTAAAGAGGACTAAATTTGGAGCAAGTTGGACGTGACGAAATGCAAATACGCATTCGTCTAGCCCACTGTACAGTTGATTATTCTTTTCAGCCCAAGAAAGGATAATGGGTCAGAAAGGAGCTATAGTGCAAGCCCATTGTCAGTCTACCACTGTCCAAGGAAATTTTTGACATTATAAAAGATATTTCTAAGAAATGGTGGAGATCTATTGCAAGTACAGGGCCATTTTGGTAATTTTGCATTCTTGAAGAGAGAGAAGGACTGCTACCCACATAGAGGGATCCACACTGCCATTAGATTCCATTAATCTTGAAGGCCCACAAGGTGTCCACAATTTTTATGGGCTGCATTTAATGCCCCTTGATTTTTAGAGGACACATTGGGGATTTTGTTATTTGGTTGAGTGGAATCCTACTCATCAATATCCTAGTCATCGCTCTCTCTCTCTCTCCTCCAACTTTTCAAAGGCATTCCTGGAATTTCACTTGGGATAGATTTATTTTGAAAGATATTTTCTCATCTATGGAAGGTTAAAAAATCAAAGATGCTTTGATTTTATTGCTTGAAGAAGATATCTACAAAGAAAAGGAAGCACAAGTTAGAATTAGAAATTTACTTTTCTAGAAATAGAAGATTTATGTAAACAATATTCTCTTCTTTTCTTCTTTCTATTTTTTTTCTTTTTCTTGGGATTCAAGGCAATGTAAAGGAGGAAGGAGAAGAGAATATTCTCTTTTCTTAGGGAATATTTCTCTTACACTTCTCTCTTCTCTCTTCCCCCCTTTCTCCTATAAATACCCCCTACCTCTCTTGTAAATTTTGCTCATTCACTTAGTGAAATTTCTTCTCTTCTTCTCCTTCTAATTTGTGATTTTTGGCTTTTCTAAGTTCTAGCTTGCTTTTATGATTTTTTAGTTAATGGTTATAATAGGTTTAGTTTATGCTTTAATTTCAATTTAAGTCTTCAATTGGATTGTAATTTCTTAATTCTAGTTTAGGTTTTAAACCTTCTAGTCTAAGTTCTTAAGTTGATGACAAGACTTGAAGATTTAGAAGAGGAGGCCATGGTAAGTTTATGCAAGTATTCAAGCTTTTCAATTACATTCATGCAAGCATATCCAGGTTTTACTATCTAAACTCTCAATCTCATTCTCCATCTCCTCTATCTCTCTCTATCTTCTTCTTCTTCTCCCTCTATTTCTTTTATTTTAATTTTATATGGTTGTGGTTTGTGGATGCATTTTTATTCCCTTATTTCTTTTTATGTGGTTAGTATGTGTGGCTGCATTTTTATTCCTTTCAATTCGCTTTAGTTTGATAGGTTAGATGCTCATGTGTTAGGACGCCGATTTAATCCCTTAATTTTGTTAGATGCTTATGAGTTAGGATGCATTGATTTTTGTTAGTTTAATTAGTTTAATTTAACATTTTAATTTGGTTCACTTTGCATTACTTTTAAGTTAGTTAAATAGAGTGGCGTATATCTCCTCGTGTTCGACCCGTAGCTACGATTGACCCGTACGCTTGCGGTTTTATTTTAACTCAAACGGTCCTTATGGATTTTCAATTGGGCCCACCACTTGGCTGCCAGAGGATGCCCTGACAGCCCAGTGAATAGTAACATAGGGTATCTTTAGTTACAAATCACTGATTTGACTATATACAAGGATGGATTCAAGTGTAAAATAGTAATCCAAGGCTGCTACCACCTAGGGTTAGGTCTCATGCAGCCAAGGCTTGCAATCAGGGCTCCAAACAGCCAGTTCTCAGTGTAACACAGTAGTGCAGCCAAGCACAGATCTGGTTTCGGTTCCAAATGGAAGAACAGATGTTAAAAACATCATAAAAACCTCAGATCTTCCATGCTTCATGTTAGCATGGCAGCTCTGGGATGGTACATGGCAGCCCCTAGCTGTTCTGGGTTGCCAGTGGTAAGATACCAAGCAAAACACAGAGATTCAAGGAGGGCAGCAGATATGTGCAGGGTTTTTTATACCTAAGCTGAGCTGAGGAAGCACGAAAATCAAGCCAAGGGGTGTAGGGCTGCTTCTCCTCCTTCCTCTTCTTCTCTTTCCGTCTTCTTCTTCCTCACTTTTCTTTCCTCTCCCTTCTCCAATGATTTGAACAGTATCCAAAGGTTTAAAATGAACCCAAGGCACTGGTATATATAGTCCAGCCCATGACTAAGGCCTATTTGGCTGCTAAGGCCTGTTTCCCAAATGCATTTTTTATTGCATTCATAGCCATTTTGGGCACTCAGGTGGGGTCCATAGTGATCCAAGGGTATGAGGTCGTCCCTCAAACTCCCCTCAACCTATGGAGGGTGCCCACATCCAATATGGGTGATCCCCACAATTTAAATCCTTAAAATAATGCTATTTTGCACTCTGGGCAATGTCTGTGGGTGATGTCTACATCGCCCAAAGATTTCGACAAGGCTAAAACTCAGTGGGCTTGCACAGGGTTTTGACCCAGGGTCAGGGCCTTGTACCCACATGTCATTTAGGGTATTTTACACACATTCCCAGGGGTGGGAGCCACAATTATGAAGAGGAGAGAGAATACCTGGAGTCCAGGCAATACATTATGTTATAAGTTGTGCAGTTGCAAGGGTCAGTGATCCATCTACTCGCAGGCATGTAGGAGGCCATCCTCAGGGTTTCCTCATCAATTTCAATCACTGGAGTAATACTCCATAGTGTGCTTGGGTGCCTGGTTAGCGGTTCCTGTCCTTCAATCAAATTTTTAGTCAGTCAAGAGCAGGGTTTGACACTTAATGCTTGACTTTTTGGCTTCCTGGTCCAGATCAACCTCGAAGCACAGGAAAACCCAAGTGAGCAATCAGCCATAGGGCAATGCATGATTTCGAGTGGGATCCATTATAGTGTAAGCCACGTGCTTCATGATTATATAAGGAAGGCAAACAGGTTGGCCAGTATATAGGGAGTGAGCTAATACCGCAGACATCAAAGCAGGATGTGTGCTGCATGCCTTAGAGGGGACCAGATTTGTTTTGGCAATAAAAATAAGGACCCACTGAGAAGGTGGAAATTTGGAGAGGTCCTTATTCTTCTTGTATATTTTGTTTGTTAAAAACTTGGAACAACTCTTTACTCTCCTCCGGGTGCAGGCTTGAGTCTGGGTGGCTGCCCGAAGAATAGTAAACCTTTTTCCCTTCTGCTGAAACATCAAGGATGATTCCCAACTCTTCAGTGGTAAAACTGATGGTGACTCCCTTTACCAGAGTAGTCAGTCTGAGGCGACCATCGTCTCCCTCGGATAGTAGCAAGTTTGAGTAGAACTCTCTGATCAAAGCGGGGTAGTAAAACTCGGGCAGAATTAGTATGTTGGACCACTCCAACCTTTTAAATCTAGCCTCTAATTTTACGCAAATAATTCCTCCACTGTTACGTCCCTTTCCACGAGGATCCTCCTGTTAAAAAGACATCCCCGGGAATGTCCCTCGGCCCCTTCAGTGGTAAACTGAGGCACACTGTAGGTGGCAGGAATGGTAGGTACAATGGCAGTGTCCCTTTTTCTTTTTGGAGCCATGAGGTCACCTACACACATGAGACAACACCAAGTAGAACAACAAGAAGGTAAGCCAAATTGGAATAACGACGTATGTGATTGGAAAATAAGTTTAGAGAAGTAAATGCCCAATTGATGTGAAGATGAATTGAAGAGAAGATTACACATGATAAAAAATGTATATAAAGGCAATGATAATATATAATGGGAACATGGAAAATCATTGGAGATGTGTTTGGGGAAAGGAGAAGAGACAAAAATATTATGCAAACAAAGCCCCACGTGTAACCCCTTATGTGTGGATGTGAAGGATAGGATTGATGTAAGCAATGAGCATATGTTGATTATCTTACACCCCATTATATGTTAAACAAACAAATATGAAATGGAATATCCCAACATGAGACAAGAACCATTTGTTGTGGAAAGAAAATGAATACCAAGGATTGTGCAAGTAATCCCAAGAATATAGAATGCAATTGGGAATACATTAAGAGGATGAACTATCGAGAGAACAAAATAGACTCCAAGGATTTTATCTACTGTTATACAAATATATAACAAATGTACTTGGTGGTATATCAACGGAATGATTTGGTGAAGCCTAGATACATGTAATGGATTAAATATGTTGTTGAAGGTTTCTCAAGCCTGAAGGAATTGAAGAGTTATCCAAATCAAGACCTAGGACCAATCCAAGATAACTAACTAAACAAGTTAGGTAATCTCTAAAATGGTTGAAAGATATAATGAAAAAAGTAAGAAGCCGTCCCTATAGTGGCATTGATAGTTAGAGCTTGAATCAAACCCAAAGGCCTTAGTCTAAATCGATTTTGGCATGAACATGGTATATATGGCCATAAGAATGCAAACAAAACCAAGACATGATCATACTTGGAATGAATTATTACAAAGCCAAGGAGAAATGAAGGATAAGATGAAGAGACACAAGAAAAATCTCTCAATGAAAAGAATAGAGGATTGAAAGGAAAATGGAGAAGAAAAATTTTACCTTGATCGAATAAGAAGTGATCTTTGAGGCTTGAAGTTGCAAGAGAACTCCTCAAGGAAGTTTGTAGAGCCTTTCTCCCTCTCCCTGCGATTATGTTTTCTTTAGAGCCAAAGTGAGTTTTGAAACTTACGGTTCTATTTTTGTTAAAATTCCTCGAACGAATGAACAAACGGAATCAGTTATCGTGACTCTGCTCGTCAATCCGCCCTGCGAAAAATTTGAAAATTTGTTATTTTATAACTGACCGGATCCACCGCCATGAGTTCATCCGTAGATCCGATTGATTCATATTCACTCGAACTTTTGATATTCTGAGAATGGACGAATGAATGGATTCACGTTCCGCATCCGCCTATTATTCCGCTCTTCCTATTTTGTGAGGGAAACACGAACGAAACTAGAGCACTGATACCGCTCATGAGTCTGCTCGCTGTTCTTTTGAAATTTAGACCCTAGACTTATGAGACCTTTTGACCACACCCTTGTGTGTTGACTGTATGCCTATACCCTAGATTGGACACCCCACTTGTGTGACCCATTTGTGGGGACCACCTAAGCCTAGTCAATACCCTGACTTGAAGAGGATTAGAACTTGTACTCGACTGGGCCAACCAATAAGAATGGTAGGCATTAATGACTGTCGTGACTCCCCTCTCACCTAAAAGGGAGGAGAGTTACTTTTGTGGATGAGCATCCTTCGATCCTGTGATTTAGGGATCCAATCCTTTATTGAATAGGAAGCCTAAACCTATGGGTAGGTAAGGAGCCATTAAGGCCACGTGTATTTGGAGGTCATTCATGACACCCTAAGTTAGTGACGACTCTATTTGTACTTTACTTGGTTCATCCAAACCTTGTTTAGACTCATAGAGGCAATCCTGCATCGTGAGTTGATCTTCCAAAATAGCAAACCATACTTGAGGACTCTTGTTCTTGTGATTTGACCTAGATGACAGATATGTCCATAGGGATATGAATGTAATTCTAGAAATTTTATCTATGAATTGGTGCGATATATGTTTATATATATATATACTCCTTAGGACCTTGGACTTGTGTGACTAGAGTGATTCTTTGGTACTACAAGTATAACCTCACGTTGGCCTTACTGTGATCACCTAGTTGAGCCTAGACCCTTAGTCATATTGACCACAGGGTAGTAACTAATGAATTCATTAATGACTGGGTAAATTAATTAGCATGAGTTGACTTAGACCGAGACCATATAAGGATTGCTTGGGCTCTCGAAAGAGACCTATATAGGACTTTTTCTTGTGGAGTCACCGTAAGATGGGTTTAAAGACTTTGAAAGCTGGAACTAAAGAATGTAACAAGACCTTCTCCAATGACAAATATGAATGGGGTAATGGGTCACCAAATGCGTTCCCTCCGTATTGGGACTGAACAATAGGAGATTTCATCAATATTCCAAGTCATTCTAAAGTTGGGTGAGGTAATGAGATAACCAGAAGTGAAAGCATTCAGAGTGTGAACCCTATAATGGGGACTGGACAGGTTGAGTCCTGTAACCCAAGAGAGACCAGAGTTGTGAAGGTCAGAATGGTGCCCTACACACTAGATTAAACCACCAGGAACAGAAAGTTCCCTAGGTTTTCCAGACCAAGTGATATCCCTTTGACCTACTGGTAAATTATGACCACCGACTCTAAAAGTTAAAATTGAGCCTAGGTATTGTGAACCACACCCCTATGGTAATGTGACCAAGTAAGGTAGTGAAGTGTGGAACCTGACCAGTTGTATCGATTAGACACTACCTTACCTTGACCCGACCTTGACTTAGTTCAAGTAGTGGGTATTTGGAGGTATTATTGTTTAACAAGCCTTTGCCCTTGAGACCCAGGTTGCCTCAAATTTCGAGGATGAAATTTTTAATAAGGTTGGGGGGATGTTACACTCGCACCCCAACTATACCCCTACACCCCAGGGCAGTTTAGACCTTTACCTAAGAGGCAATGCCATGGTGGCACTGACCAACACCTGTGACCCCAAACTTAAAATATTATAATAAGAATTCCCTCGAAGACCTGAAAGTGTGGGTCAAAGCCCCGTAACTTTTTTTGAAGTTTGAGTCCTAACAGCAACACCGGAGTCATGAATGGACTCGCTCGTACTGAATCCAATCGAGGATCCGCCCGTGCTGTCATCCACCTTTTGGATTATTTTCCTGTGGGACCCACATGCCCGTATCCCGGATACCCTAATTTAACCTTTAGACCACGTGGACCCCTGCCCTTACCATTAACTAGGTAAGTGGGCCATGGAAATGGGCCCATAAGGCCTAATCTAAAGAATTAATGGGTTTTAATAACCTAACCTAGAACCAAACAAGACCTAAGGGCTAATAGTTCTAAGTGAGTCTAGGACCCAACCCAAACAGACCCTAACTAACTAAATGGACCTAAGGGCCATGACTTGGACCAAACATGGCCTAAGACCTAGATTAAAACCCATTTGAAGCGTAAGGACCAAACTACATTCTAAGACCCCTAACCAAACACACCCTTAAAGATAAAGGAATTCCCTTCATTCCCTTATCTCTCCCCATCCCAAACAAATCATGGAGGAAAAGAGACGAGAGAAGAAGGAGGAGGAGGAAGGAGAGGAAAGAAGTAGAGGTGGAAGGGGAATGAGAGGGGAAGGGAAGAAGATGGGAGCTATGCCAAAATGGCTGGTTTCCCTACATCTCCTTCTTATATTGACCAGACAAAGAAGGAAGAAGAAGGTGAAGGAGAAGAGATGGAAAGGAAGGGAGGAGGCCAAGGGGGCTCACCTAGCCTTGGATTCCAGCTCTCCATTGGAGGACCTCACCAAGGTAAGACCTGAGACTAATTCTCCTCCATTTTCCATTTTGTTTTGGGTAGATTCCTTGAGCTTGGACTGACCTAGAGTCTATTTGGGACTCAAGGGTGGAGCTCGGTCCCTAGATGGAGCTCTAATGGAGCTGACCTAGGTCTAGTTTAAACCCCTTGGTGCTGCATTTGCATCCATGGCTATTGAATCCCTGGTTTTAAACTTGAAACCCAACCCTTGGACCCCAATTGAGACCAAACCTTGTAGGATCTTAGATCCATGGGCTTAAACCTAGGTTCTAGTGACCCGAGGAAGGCTTAGACACCTCTCCTACGACCTTGAGGTGCTGTGGAGCTCTAAGCTTCAAGCTAGAACTGAAACTCTTTGAAATCTCAGAAGAGATTGTCGGTGGATGAACAACCGGATCCATCTATCGTGGTACCGCCCGTCAGTCCGCCCAGTGTAAACCGTGTGAGCTGGCCTGAGCGGATGAAGGCATGAATTCACTCTATTTACCTCCGCCGAGACCTGTTGCTCTTAGGTCTGTCTCAGGAAATTGAATGGATGCAGGGGTGGACCCAAGAAGCACATCCGCCCTTCGATCCACTCCCTTTTATGATTGTCTCAGATGTCGAACGGATGTACCACCGGATCAAGTAAGAGGTTTCGCTCGTGGGTCCACTCGATCTGATGTTACCCTTTTGGCCTGAATGGAGTCAGGGGTGGATTGACCTTTGCTGAGACCGCCCGTGAGTCCGCTCGTGCTGTCTTGGTTGAAACTTGGTTTTAACCTCAGGGGCCTAGCATGGGACCCCTCTATACCTATTTTAACGATCTCTTTTGTATATCTAGGCTGGTGCACCGGTGAGATTCATGTGAACCACGTCGGATGACACCCGATGCCCGGGGAGATTTATGCCAATCACGTCGGGCGACACCCGTGTTAGGTGAGTGGGTTTTGGGTGACTTTGTTGGGTTTGAATATTATATAATTATCAATATTGAGCATGCTATGGTACATTTATAAGCATGGCACACATTGCATTTTATTCAATTGTGAATTATTGTGAATATGATAGTATGCTCACCATTGTATCTGGCTACGGTGCCGGGTATGCCTTACCGGAACCCCAATTTATTTAAATTATGAAAATTGCTATATGTCATCCTAAACTGTATGTGTCGTGCAGTGCTGGTACCCGGGTACTAGATGGAATGGGATGTTGATGCACCCAGAATACCTCTCTAGACAATAGGACTTGCATATAGTATATCTGTGGCTAGGATGCTTGTTCCCTTATGCTACGACCCTTGCCAATAGGGGTTTATATGTTGGATAGTCTGAGCACCTGTGGCCTAGGGAGGTGGAAGAGGCCAGGACAGGGGTAGTGATGGCTACGGGGTTTGCCACTGGGTGGTCATGATGGCTTCTATCGGTGCAGGTCCCTTGTGATAATTGAGGTTTCATTGGGGCGATAGGATAAGTGACCCTCAGTGTCTTTCGAGTTAGCACAGTAGCATATACATGACCGATAGAATTGTGTGTTAGGTGGAAAATGAATCTAATATTAGCATGCATCATTCTGTTTGATATTGTTTGTGTGATGTATGCGCATTCCCCTTTGCTCCCTCACTAGCTAAGTGTAGCTAACCCCGTTGTACAACCACTTTTAAGTTTATATGCAGATAACCTCTTAACGAGCATTGTTGGATGTGAATCAAGTGGAGTTGATGACCGTGGCTTGGATATAGATGTATACCCAAGAACTTGTGCCCTTGGGGTAATTATTTATTATTTAATTTCTGCATTCCTCCCACAGTCATGTACAAACTGTATGTTTAATTATTAGGAGAGATTGAATGGTTATGAACACTGATATTATACTATGTGTTATCATTAGAGAACCAATGCTCTATAATTTCACAGATTTGAATTTAATTTCGCTTTCGCTAACTCTGTGCTTAGAATGATTTATTCTTTTTGGTACGTTCCTTTCTGTCATCATAATGTGATGACAGGGTGGATTGTGGCTCAGGACACAGTATCTGTGATCCTAGTAGGTGTTAGGATGATGCGTAATTGTCCCATTCATACCCCTATGTGGTAAAATATCTTACATCGGGATAGGGGCGTGACATTAATGGTGTTGTATCATAGGGGATCGAGGGTGTGTTCCGGTACCAAGGATACAATTCCATTACTCTACACAGCATAGCATTCATGCATATATTACATCTCATCATCATCATCATCATCATCATCATCATTCATCATCATTCATATTGCATATCATATTTTTGTGTATGTTGCATGACTATAAATTGGATTTGATGTGCGAGTCATCATTGATGGTATGGGACGTCAAGGATGTTTGCTCATCAGGTTCGGTTTGCTGTCTCATATTTGTTGTGTGTGTGTGGTTCAATTTCCTACTCATTGGGCTAGTGGAAGCTCACCCCTCGGGGAACCCTTCTTTTTAGATTGTCATGCAAGTAGTACTATATCGAGGTGCGATGGAGGACTTGGACGATGCGGAGGCGAAAGCTGGATTATGGATGTTGATACTTTAATTATTTTCTTTATTTCATGCTGCATGTGTTGCTGCATTTTGATGTGATGTTCTCTTTTCTTTGTAATTCAAATCATCTTTTAATGTAATAACTTTTAGATTAAATATTGTACTCAAAGATAACCTTTTGTATATGTAATATCATTGTAGTTATTTCCCTAAATGAGAATCAGCGGTATTTATTTTGAGTCTTCCGCTATTCTGATATTAGTCCTGATTCTCGACTGTGTGACAGTGAGGTAAGCCACTGCATCGAGATCCTGGTGGTGATTAGGATGTTGGAAGGCATCCTAGTCATACTCCTTTTATAATATTTTATCCCTTATTGGTATGGGAGTGTGACAAACATGGTATCAGAGCATTGATGTTCTCGCTTAACTCACAGTCTGGCTGAACCTTAGGTGTACTGGTTTATGCTAAAAGTCTTAACAACAAACTTAAACAATAGTAAAGACCATAGGAACAATATACATAAAACTACACCTTGCTTGCAGTGATGTTCTTGCCTATATTATAGCAACAAACATAGGTTTTACTACTTTGAGTGCAAACTTATAATAAGGACAACATGAAAAGTATAACTAAAACCTTGTTAGAAACAAAGAATTATATAAGCAAAAGAGCATAAGCATTAGTGCAAATTAAAACCCTGAGTGACACCACCACTCCGCTGCATAGGTACTTCTTCTATACATGTTATAACCTATGATATATATTATACTCATTTATTGGTACAAGTCTTTTGATAGGATTTTTGCTATGACTCACACTCGTTCAAGTAGGAGCCCGTCTCCTCCGAGTGAGCATGATGGTGACCCTTCAGGCATAGCTTGACCGGATGTCCCTATTGCCCAAGCCAATCCAGATGGGGCAACGGTATTGGGAGACTTACTACGAAATATGCAGCAAGAGAATCGGGCATTCATGCAAGCTTAGGGTACTCAGTTATTGTCTGTTGTGCAAGAGAGAGAAAGGCAATCAGTATCCCCAACACCTGAGTGGGTCGATGCCTCAAAGTTGACTGAGAGGTTCTAGAAACTTAACCCCTCTACTTTTACAAGGACGACCACTGATCTCCTCTATCCGGCACAATGGATAAGGGATATGGAGAGAATCTTTGAGGTACTTCGATGTGCAGATGAAGATAAGATCAGGTGTGTTTCCTTCCAATTTAGAGGCGAGGCTAATTCTTGGTGGTAGTCCACTAAAGACAACTTCAGGTAACTGTATCCCAACCCTACATGGGGTCAATTCACGGAGACCTTCCTGGGAAACTACTTTCCTCAGAGCTTTCGTGATCAGAAGGAGGTTGAGTGCATGAGCTTGACCTAGGGACCCAAGTCAGTCCTTGAGTACCAACAGATTTTTTAAGAGCTCTTCTACTTTACTCCCAAGCATATGAAGCCTGATGCCGTCAAGGCCAGGAAATTTAAGAAGGGGTTGAGACCCAGTATTATCACATCTGTGGTGTTACACAATCTCCCCTCTTATGCAAAAGTGGTCCAGGTGGCCAAAGTGATTGAGGACAAACAGCAAGAGAACTACCATGCTCTCAAGATGGCACATCAGAGGCCAGTACTGTTCCTAGATTCTAGGGAACCAAATGAGGTACAGGAGAGGTAATACCTCAGCTCAACTTCAATGCTGAGCAGCATAGCAGAAGTGGACTTGCCATTTCAGTCGCCCCCACCCATGGTGACACCGTCGCTATATGGACTGAACATTCGTTGCTACACCTGTCATGAGTTAGGGTACATGTCCAGGAGTTATCCGCAAGGCGAGTCTATGATTACACCATACGTGAGATCCCGACCGACCATTCGCTACCATAACTGTAATCAGCTGGGTCACAAGTCCAGGAGCTGCCCACAAGGATAAACCCAGTCATAAGGGCAGGTACATCACATGACTCACCATATTTGTTCATGCTTGTATTTGTACTCCCTTACTTGCTTAGCACAAGGTTTAGTTAATTAGGTGTTAGTAGGCTTATTTGCTTGTATGTTATTATTATTTCTTTCTTTCTTTCTTTCTGTGCATGTTTTGCTAATATTGTGAGTGAGTAGTATAGTCGGTGTTTTACGTCGTTGAGTGTTTGTTTAGTGTGTTAGCATAGTTAGTTTTGTCGAGGTTGAATATGAAAACTGAAACTGAAGGATTTGACAAAATTTTACTCAACAATAGGTATAAGTGGAGTAATGGGTCACCGAATGTCTCCTCCATTATTGGGAGCATACAGCAGGGATCAATCAATATTCCAATTCTTTCTAAAGTTGAGTTAGGTATTGCAGAACCAGAAGTGAAAGTCTTCAGAACAAAAAGCCTTATAAGACAATAGTAAACCTAACCTTGCAACTCAAATAATGGAAGTATGACATTGGGCATGATCCAGAGGGTTAGTTGGACCTTTTGTTTTCTTATGGTTGTGTCCAAAGGTCAAACCTCTTGGGCTCTTATGTATGTTGACCTATAACCCACAGGTCCCAGGATCGTCTTAAACTACATCGTTAGTGGTGAGTTGCTAGAAACCTAAGTCCAAGCAGCTCAAATCAGATAAAAGAGTTGTGTCACCACAAAAATAGAGGACCTGGAGTTACTGGTAGAGGGTGTTCCTTATCTATGGCAGCCTTATCAGTACAGTCGACACTAGTGAAAGAGATCAAGTTGGCCCAGATTTCCATTAAGGAGTTTTAAAGGATAACTGAGGCAATCAAAGAAGATGTGCAGTGAGAATTGAACTTCACTTTGACTGAGAATAGTGTTCTCATGTTTAGAGATCGGTTGTGTGTACCTAGTGATGCTCATTTGAGGAAGGGAGTGTTATCTAAAGCCCACGATTCTCCTTATCCAATTCACCCAGGTAGCTACCGCGACTTGAAAGAGCGCTATTTGTGGAGTGGGATGAAGAGAGATGTAGCTGAACATGTGGCAAGATGTCTCACATGTCAGTAGGTGAAGGCGGATAGGCAGCGACCTCATGGCCTTTTATAGTCATTACCCATTTCGGAGTGGAAGTGGGAGCATGTTACCATGGACTTCATCACTGGGTTACCCCGTACACCTAGAGGCGTCGATGCCATATGGGTGATAGTTGACAGATTGACGAAGACAGTTCATTTCATCCCCATGAGGATCACTTACTTGAAAGACAAGCTAGCTTGTTTGTATATTGACAATGTTTGATTGCATGGAGTACCAGTTAGTATCATCTCTGACCATGATCCCAGAATTGCATCAAAGTTCTGGAGTGGGTTCTAGAAGACAATGGGTACCTTGTTGAGTTTTAGTATGGTCTTCCACCCTCAGACAAGCGAACAATCGAAGAGAACCATTCAGACCTTGGAAGATATGCTTTGGGCCTGCGCTATTGACATGCAAGGCAGTTGGGATGAGTACATCTCACTCCTTAAGTTTGCTTATAACAACAGTTACCAAGCCCCTATTGAGATGAAGTGAGTGAACGTCGCATCCTTGATCCCAAGTTGGTCCAGTCAGCAAGTGAGAAGGTGGATTTGATTCATGAGCGAATCAAGGCAACCCAATCTAGATGAATGGGTTATGCGGACCAGCAAGATAGGCAAGTTAAGCCCAAGAATTATTGGGCCGTAAGAGATCCTTGCAAGGAATCGGGCCAGTGGCTTACCGGTTGGCACTCCTGCTATCCTTAGGTGGTGTACATAACGCCTTCCACGTGTTCATGTTGCGGAAGTACGTCCATGACCTAAGCCATGTTCTATCTCAAGAACCGTCGGAGCTCGCAACAGATATGTCCTACAAGGAATTATCTGAGAAGATTCTGGATGGTAAGATTTTACACCTTCGCAACCGATCCATCCACTACGTAAAGGTGAAGTGGTATAACCATTCGGAAGAAGGAGCGTCTGAGTGATAACAAGTTAAAAGGCAGTCGGAGTATCCTCATCTATTCGGATCCCCAAACACGTCAAATTTCGAGGATGAAATTTCTTATAAGGTTGGGGGAATGTTACACCAATGCCCAAATACACCCTAATATCCCGGGCCAAAATGAATTTTTACTGACGAGTGTCGCCATGATGTCAACGGTTAACACATGTGACCTTAGACCCTAACAGTCAAAGGGAAAGCTCGAACACAAGGATTGTATTCACACCTTGATGGATAGTTGGGCCACACAACGGGTAACCTTTGAACCCTAAATGTTTGATATACAAACCCCCCCCTCGAAGTCCTGGATATATGGGCCAAAGCCCCACATCCCATATTGTTGATTTCAGTCTTGACAGTAGGAACGGACCCACGAACGGATCCACTGTTGATGAATCCATCCGATAATCCATCCATGCTGTCATGCTGGTTTTAATTGTTTTCCTGTGTGGGGCCTACGTCCTTGTGTCTCAAACCTCAGGGCTATGCCCCCGGACATGGTGGACCCCACCCTTGACCTTTGAATGTTGATTTTGCTATGTCATGGGGCCCATGAGGCTTAACTAAAACAAACAAGGATTTTTCTTTTAATTGGGCCAAGCCAAACAAGCCCTAGACTAAAACACATTTTTGGGCCCTAAGCTAAGCCAAACATACCCTAACCAATTGGACCTAAGAACCTTAGCCAAACTGACCCCAAGGCCCATTTCATTTTATAGCCAATAGGTTCTTTTTAGGTTTGAGAAGTTGGGTTGGTTCAAGGACCATGGGTTTAATCTTGGCCCAATAATTGGAACATGGCTTGTTGTAGGGAAAAGGAAATAAAGGTAAGGGTAATTTAGGGAGTTTATATTTTGTTGTTTATTTTAGCCTTAAGAGGGTAAAAGAGGAGGAATCTCTTAAGCTTTTCCTCATTTCTCATTAGAGCCCAAACCGTAGAGAAGGAGAAGAAGAAGAAGAGGAAGAAGAAGAAGAGCAGGGAAGGGAGAAGGAGAAGGAAGGAGTTCAAGGGGGCTCACCTAGCCTTGGACCTTGTTTCCCTATTGGTGGTAAGTGGTATTTCCAACTCTCCCTCTCTATTTCTCTAATTTCTAGCTTAGGGTTTTGAATTTTGGAGTTTGGATTTGGCTTGGGTTCCATTTGGGACCCAATGCTATTGTATGGGACATGATCCTAGTCCCTTTGGGTGCCATTGCACACCCTTAATCCTCCCAATGGTATACTATACAACCCAAGCCATAAAAACTTAGGGATTTCACCCAAAAACCCAAGTTTGGGTTGAGGAATTGGATATGGACCGTAAATGGCTTAATGCATTTTGCCATTAGGGTTATTAGGACACTAATTAACTTTAGGAACCATCCCAACAAGCCCTTGAAGCCATTCGGGGCCTTGGGAACCAATTTGGATGGAATTCGGAGTGGAAAAATTCATTCCTACTGCGAGCAGACTCAATGGCGGACTCACAATCATGCATCCGACCGTGGATCCACCCCTCTTAGGTGTGCCTCGGGTGTGTCTCAAGGTTCGAACGGATGCACGGGCGGACTCACACAAGTGCATCCGTTCATGAATCCGCCCGCTGTTGATAGCATGACCACTGCTTAGTGTTTTGGCCATAACTTTGTCTATACATATCGTATTGATGTGATTCAAGTTGCGTTGTAAAATATACTTAAAGGAATATATTTTTTATGAAGGAACTATTGACCCAATATAAATAAAAGACCTTCAAAACCTAGCTAATATATTTTGATAACAACTTAGGAACATGATTGTAATCCGATGACTTCGCCACATTGTGACTGCTTGTGTAAGACTTAATGAATCTTATTAGGGATTAATTACCACCTAAATTGTCCCTAAAATATATTAATTAATTAACTTATCAAGGTATTTACACCTAGTTTGCATTCACCCCATAATGGTCGAGAGGGGCCTTGATCGAAGGACGGCTCAGCCAGGAGAGTGACCGATCGTGCTCTGTCATCTTTGGTCAGGAATCATTTCATCGGCCAGGAAGGAAGGCGATTACCATTGCAGGCACTTTCTTTGCAATGCTGGGAAGGAGTGGTGGCCTAAACGTGGCTAGACTATGGCCGATAGTCAAGGGAACCATCCCCGACGGTTATACTCACTATAAATAAGCAGAAGGCGTGGAGAAGAGGGATCGATCAAACATACAACAAACCTGCAATTTATCTATCTTTCCTTTTCTCGCATTTTGCTTTCCTTTACTTCCAAGATGGTGTGAACTTAAGGTTTTCTTTGCTTTATGCACCCTTTTGATTTGCACTGTAGATTGTTCACGTCAAGTAATCCAAGTGCAATTCTCTCCCAGTATTTGGGTCACCTATTTATTCTGCTATCCCTGAGAAGTCCTTGGATTATCGGGGCACGAGTAGAACCCTGGGTAGCCATGCTAGATCAGTGTCTCGATATTGATTCGACCATACTACACTGATTACAAGAAATTTAGCCTAACATTTTTGGCACGCCTGGTGGGACACTCGATAAGTGATGGTGATGGAAACTAGAGCGAGTCAACGTAACAGGGATGCAATTCGGATGAGTCTAATGGTGGAAATGTTGGTCAGGTGGTCGCACAGGGCGAGCAATAGCTGGATACTACTATGCCTCCTTACATGGCTACATTGTTGCAAGGGCAGGCCCTCACAGCCGCACAGACATAAGGGTGCCTGTAATCAGGAATTGAGGACATAAAGGCCATTGTGGCTTCCATGGCCCAGGCAGGCCTATAATGGCACCCATGCCCAATTTAAAGAATTAGTCATGATGTTCTTGGCCTAACAACGGCCTCAGGTTGCCCAACTGTGTATCGGCCAAACCCCGGCCGATCAAGTTGGTAACACGGTTGGGACAGGAACCAGAATGCCGGGAGCCCAAGGATCTTATCCTAGGGTTTTTGGTCAAGCGAGAAGTTCATCCAGCCAGCTGGCACGGCCAAATGGTGCAGCGGTTAGGACTTCGCTTCCTCAGAATGGAGCTATGGCCTTGACGGTGTAGGTTGGGAACCCAACTGTGTCGGCTGCCACAACCTGCTCAACAGCGGGACTTCAAATCGGAGGGGAGCACACTGGCCGCATGAGTACAGGCTTCTATCAGAGGCCCATGGTGCCCAGGATGAACCTACCAAAGCCTAAGTGGTCATACACCGATCATTTTCCTCTACCACCCAACGATGGCCAGGCAAAGGTTCGGCCAAGACCGGTGGTGGCGGAGTAGGCCAGTTAGGTACTTATCAACCAGGAGGATCTGACCCGATTGATCCAAGAGCAAATCAATCCCTTATTCCGGCCTATTATCCGGCTGGTGTATAGGAAACCCTACCTAGAGTATTACAACTAGTTAGACCTTGGGTACACCTAGAAAATCCTGTAGTTTACTAAGTTTTTGGAAGAAGACAATACGACTACTGTCGAGCATATAGCGAGGTTTGTTGCCCAGTGTGGGACCCTAGGAGCTAATGAGATCATAAAATTGAGGTTGTTCCCAAACTCCCTGACCGGTTCAGCATTCGCATGGTATATTAACTTACCAGCTGACTCGATTCAGACTTGGCGTGAGATGGAGGATCAATTCCATGCCCAGTTCTATAAGATTGACCCCCTCGTCTCCATAGAAGATTTGGCACGTATGTGTCAGTTGCCTGATGAGTCAGCTGCAAAATTTGTTAATAGATTCAAGCTGGCATGATATAAGTCTCCAACTATTTTGCAAGAGCCAAAGTATGCTAAGATGGCCTTGGGCGGGCTATCTTTTAAGCTACAAAAGTGCATTGCAGGCCAACAATTCCCTGACCTTGGTCAGCTTATTTCCCAGGCAACCAGTTATGAGTTGGTCCTCAAGGAGGAGGAAGACTGAAAGACTTCATCCTCAGGGACTTATTATAAGTAACCGGCCTTGGCAATCATTAGGGCCTCAACCCTACTACAAACCCTGTTAATTTTTTAGACTTTGAGGTCAATGAAGAGTGCGAAGTTAGCATCGCTGAGATAGTCTCAAGAAAGCCTTATGTGTGCAAGGCCATGTCTCCCATGGCCGAGCTCGTCGAACAAGCTCAAAGTTAAAGCCGCCTCTGTCTAGGAACTTGGACAGTAGGGCTTGGTATTCCTATGATATATCCAAGGTCGAGTCAATTTTTGACCACCTTTTGAAGGACAAATAGATTAAGTTATCCGAGGGGCATCAGATACCTTCGGCCGAGGAGATTAAAGGGAAAAGGTACTGTAAGTGGTACAATTCCTTCACTCATAATACTAATGGATGTATTGTTTTGTGCATGGCATTGTAGAAAGCTATTAAGGATGGGTGCTTAAAGTTCCCTGACATGGGAAAAGGCATTATGTTGGTCAACGAGAATCCGTTCCCGCCAGTTAATATGGTAGACGTTGACTTGTCAAGGCTATGCTTGCTCAAGAGGAGAGAGCCACTAGTCACATTAAAGCATCTCCAACATTTATCTAAGGAGAAGAAGAAAGGTGTCGACCCAGAAGCTATTGAGCCACTGCCCGGCCAGCATTTTTAGTGGGGGGTTTGTGTGCATTGCAAGAAGCTGTATGAGAACAAGCCCCAGGGGGAATCGAGCGCTCCACTGTTGGACGTCTAGCCTGGAGACAGGGAAGTGAAGCTCGCATGGCCCACAAGAGCCAGTGGAGAGGCCAGGCCGAGGCACCCGGTCACTGCTTATGGTCGTGGATGGTCAGGCCCCCCATGGCAATTGGAGCCAAGGACAGGAAGACGATTCGTGGAGGATTTTGGCCGACAGATGGCAGATAGACCTGAAGGAAGGCCACAACGGAGGCCATTAGAAAAGGATCGGTTGGCAAGGCTATCAGCACTGGCGCCAGCTCGACTATAGTCGGTCATCTCCATACCAGAGCAGGGTGTGCAGGATGAGCAGCCAGGAGGCTTCTCCGCACTTTATCCACCTAGATGGTGATTCCCCGATCAAAGGCTGAGAGGGATTATCAGTGGAATGTGGTAAGGCATCCGAATTTCCCTTTCTACCAGGTGAGGAGGATGACCAGAACCTAGAAATGTAGGTGGCAGAGATAGCAAACCATAGCGCGTCGTTAGCTTGAAGGGCCGTCGGGCTATGAGGATACGTCCTGGCCAAGAAAGAACGAAGGCGACAGGGACGCAGGCTCTTAAGGGAGAGGGGTGACCAAGGCGGCACTTCCCTTTCAAAAGTCAGCCAAAGGCTAGCAGAGGAAGTAGTAAGCAGATGGTCAAGCCTCTCTCAAAGGGGAAGGAGAAGCTGCTGGCAGAGACAAAACCTGCTGCCGGTGGTAAAGAATCTGAAGCGAGTTTTGAGGTGGATCAGCAGCCAACCCTGGGCTATCTTGCCTTAGCAGGAGAAGGAGAAGATTTGGTCGAGTCTGAGCCATCCTCCTTTGAGAAAGGAACCTCCAAATATTCAGAGCAGGAGTACACTGATGATTCTGAGCTCCAGCTATATATTCAGACCATGATGGTTGGCACGATCCCAGTGCTAGTAAAGACGCCAGTTCCATTAAGGGCCTCGGCCAACATGGTCTATATGTTGCCGTAAGTATACCAGTCGAACTGTGAATTCGTGGACATGGTAGATGAAGAATTCAAGGAGGAGGATGGCAACCCTATGATCATAGGTGATGACCTTAGAAGTGTGGCTAAGGACCCCGTCTCTCATAGCATGCTGTCGATCGATGTGACCGAAGTAGGGGCAGCATCCAGAGAACAATAGCCTTCCTAGTCAAGCACGAGTTTTGAGAAGCCTAGCAAGGAGATGACACAGCATCTGAGGCCTTTGTACATCAATGTCCTGCAGAATAGAAAATCTGTGCTGCGAGTTCTGGTTGACAATGGAGCTACAGTCAACATCCTCCCATCAAGGATGATGAAGCATCTGGGCTATGATGAGGCTGAACTCCTGTCAGCAAATGTCTTGGTTACCAACTTCCTCGGCAGGGCTTCCAAACCCAAGGGGATACTCCCAATCGATGTCAGGATTGGGGGCAAGGAGTCATTGACCACCTTCTTCGTGATGGATGCCGATGCCAATTATAATGCTTTGTTGGGGCAAGACTGGATCCACGCCAACAGTTGTATCCCATCATCTCTCCACCAATTGTTCATTTTCTAGAACGATAAAGGAATGATCGAGTGGGTGAGTACTGACAACAGACCTTTCCTGATTAGTGCAAATCATGCAGAGGCTAGGCTTTATGGAGGAGAAATCACCCCTATCACGCTCATTGGGAAAGATGAAGATGGGAGACCGACAGCAATGGCTACAACTTCCATAGTGGATGAGGATGCTGAACAACTGAGTTTTGCCCTCTCTGGGCTGTTTAAGCCGTTAGGTGTGGACGGGCCTATACTGAGCAAAGCCAAAGTTGATGGATAGAACGCCTGAGGGTCAAGGTGTTGTGGTCGATGTAATAAAGAGGTTGGGTTATTATAGCTTGGAACAACGGTTGGAGCCAGCTCAGGCCCATATGGCCGAGTTTTTTACCCGCAGTGAAGACTTAGGCCGAGGGTTGGAGCTGAAGCATCTTCGACCAGTGCCACCCAAGATGGAGGAGACATTGGCCGAGGTCCAAGACCCGCTCAAAGAGGTCGATTTGGGCTCCGGGGGCATCAAAATGCCAACATTTATTAGTGGCTTACTCTCCCTGGGTTTCTAGGCATCTATTGTAAACTTGATAGAATATAAGGACTATTTCGCTTGGGACTACACTGAATTACTTAGTTTAGACCGAAAGCTTGTTGAGCACCTTTTTCCTATCCTGGAAGGATGTAAACCGGTCAAACAACTCCCAAGGCGCATGGCGCTTGAGGTTGTGGTAAAGATTAAGAACAAAATCGAGAGACTTCTTAAGGCAGGGTTATTCGACCAATGCACTATGCTTAGTGAATGGCGAACGTCGTACCTATCCATAAGAAGAACAAAAAGTTGAGAGTTTGTATAGACTTCTGGGACCTGAATGCCGCGACTCCAAAGGACGAGTACCCAATGCCAATGGCCGATATGCTTGTAGATTTGGCCACAAAGCACCAGATCTTATCGTTCATGGATGGGTACTCAGGGTACAATCAAATATTTATCATCAAGGAGGATGTATCCAAGACGGCCTTCCGGTGGTCGGGGGCTATAGGGACGTTTGAGTGGGTCATGATGCCTTTCGGCCTGAAGAATGCTAGGGCCATGTATCAAAGGGGGATGAACCTCATATTCTATGACATGATTGGCCACTTTCTAGAGGTGTACTTTGATGATGTCATGGTCAAATCCATGAGCCAGGAGGAGAACCTTGAACATCTTCAAAGATCCTTTGAGCGGATGAGGCGTCATGGTCTCAAAATGAACCCCCTCAAGTGTGCCTTCGGGGTATCGACAAGTAACTTTCTTAGGTTCCTGGTGCATCAAAAGGGGATTGAGGTCAATAAGAACAAGACAAACGTGATCTTGTAGATGCCGACTCCTAGGAATAAGAACAAGCTTCAAAAGTTTTTGGGGCAGGTCAACTTCCTCAGAAGGTTTATCTCCAACTCCACTGGCTAAGTAAGGGCCTTTTCTCCCTTACTTTGGCTTCGGTCAAGCGATGAGTTTCGCTGGGAAGTCGAACAGCAGCAGGCCTTTGAGGAATGAAAGTGCTATCTGACTGGACCCCCAGTATTGATGCCACCGCGAAAGAGAGTGTCGCTTAAATTATATGTCTCAGCCTCAGAGGAAACGATTGGTAGCCTACTCGCCCAGGACAATGAACTTGGCTTCAAGCAGGCTGTGTATTACTTAAGTCGTACCTTGACCGATGTAGAAAGAAAGTACGTACCTATTGAGAAGCTTTGTTTGGCATTGTATGTTGCCTGTACCAAACTCAGGTATTATTTGCTGCCTACGACAGTGTTTGTTCTATGCCAAATAGATGTTATCAAGTATATGCTCTCTTAACCAATTATCAGAGGCTGGATTGAAAAATGGATGATTGCCTTGACCGAGTTCTTGCTCCAGTATGTGCCCCAGAAATCAGTTAAAGGCTAGGCACTGGCTGACTTTCTGGCTGTGCATCCTCCTTTAGAGTTGGAAGAACTAAGGGTGAACGAAGGGGTAAATGCCATTGCGCATACGGCCTGAAAGTTATTCTTTGATGGATCTAGGACTAGTGCCTCAGCAGGTGTGGGGATAGTGTTGGTGTCCCCAACCAGTGTTAAAACTCACCTTACTTTCCAACTGTGCTTCCCATGCACAACCAACCAAGCTGAGTACGAGGCCTTGATAATTGGCCTAAAAACTCTCAGTGCACTTAGGGCCCAGAATGTCGAGGTTGTTGATGATTCTTAGTTGGTTATTAAGCATTTGGCTAAGGAATACCATTGTGAGAGCCAGACCCTATTGCCATTCTGTTTGCTTGCTCAGCAATGCTTGGGCAAGTTTGATGACAGTTCGGTCAAGCACATTCCTCGATCAGAGAACAGTGAGGCTAACGGTCTCGCCCAAGCTGCGTCAAGCATCTCATTCTCGAAGGGAGAGGTTGATAGGCTATTTATCATCTAGAAGAAAGCATTCTCATCTATCCTGGAAGAAGGAGCGATTGAGGGGGGGAACCTAGATGAGGTTCATCTGGATTAGAGGTCTCTGGTCATCCATTATCTCCAAAATCCTAATGCTAGGGTTGATCGGAAGACAAGTTATCGTGCGTTGAATTATCTACTACTGGGCAATGAATTATACAAGCAAGGTCAGGATGATATCTTGCTGAAGTGTTTGGGGTTAAATGAGTCAATGCTCGTTATGACTGAGGTTTGTGAAGGGAATTGTGGGTCCCATCAGGCCGACATCAAGATGAGATGGTTGTTACAGCGCCATGGCTATTACTGGCCAACCATCTTATAGGACTGCATCAAGTATGCAAAGGGGTGCCAGGCATGCCAAAGGCATGTGTCCATGCAGAACGTGCCAGCAACTCAGCTTCATCCCATCGTCAAACCTTGGCCGTTTAGAGGTTGGGTCCTTGATCTAATTGGGAAGGTAACTCCCCCATTGGCCCAAGGGCATATGTTTGTTATCATGGCAACCAATTACTTCACCAAGTGGGTGGAAGCTGTGTCGATGAAGCCAGTCAGCCAGGCTGATATGATTAAGTTTGTAAAGCGTGAATTGATACATCATTTCGGTCTACCTGAGACTCTCACCTTTGACAATGGGTCAGTTTTCTCTGGAGGCGAGGTGTCTCAATTCATACAGGAGTATGGGATAATAGTTACCTTTTCAACACCCTATTATGCATAGGGTAACGGCCAAGCAGAGGCAAGAAACAAGGTCATTAAGGTAAATTTGTCCAAGGTTATTGATGATAACCCAAGATCCTGGGCAGAGTTGTTGTCAGAGGTGCAATGGGCTTTTAGGACTTCAAAGAGGACGGCGATAGGGACGACCCCTTATGCACTAACTTTTGGTCATGATGCTATCTTTCCAATGGAAGTGACTGTGAAGTCTCTACGGGTGGCGAGACATTACGGGATGTCCCCAAGTCAGTACAGGGATTCCATGATGGCCGAACTCGACAATCTGGATGAAGAGTGTATCTTTGCTCTTGACCGAGTGCAGGCCCAGAAGGCAAAGGTGGCTAAGGCCTATAATAAAATGGTTAGGTCTAAGATGTTTGCTGAGTCTGACCTAGTATTAAAAGCTATGTTTCCAGTTGGGAACAAGGACCCAAAGTTTAGGAAATGGTCACCCACCTGGGAAGGACCGTTCGTAGTACATCAAGTCCTAAAAGGTGGGGCTTATCGCCTTAGAACAGTTGATGGACAGGTACAATTAAGGCCGTTGATCGGCAAGTACTTAAAAGAGTACCACCCAATAATGTGGGAGGTTACAAAATGATAAAGGCCGACCGTCGGTCACATAGAGAAAAGAAAACAAAAAAAAAAAGAAGATTGTCAAAGCCGACACACTTCAGCCATTATAAAATAACACATAGCAGGGGCCAAATCACCAAGGATCAGCCAGAGAAAAGAAAGAGTGTCTAATGGCATCTGGTAGAACATGGTTTGCCCTCAAAGTCTTCACGGACCTGCTCCAGTAATTTTTCAACCCTTTTGAGTTCTGATCGTGAAAGTGCAACCTGGCGGAAAGGCTTTTCCTCTGTCGATAGGATAATGTGGTACGCCTCTTTTTTAGCAGTTACAAAGGAAATCTCCATGGTCAGAGTAGTTTTGACCCTCTCCAGCCCCTCAGAAATAGCTTTCATATGGCGCTCCAGCTCAGCCAAGTCGCCCTTGAGATTAGCTTCTTCCTGTTGGTACCCTCGCAGCTTGGCTGAGAGGGTCGTGACCAAGACTTTCTTTTCAGCCTTCAATACTAAATTGTCTCATTCATCTTGTAGCGACTGGAATGTTGGGGGTAGGTTGTGAACTATCAGACGAAGAAGCTCTGTGTAACTAAGGGCTACTGTACGCTGTTCATGAGTGAAGCTGGGGCTGGGAATGATTGTTTGTAGTGCATCGATCATGCGCTTGACTTTGTTGTGGGTAAGAATCTGTTCCACGGTCAGAAGGCCATTTTCACTCATAATCTGCCAAGCCGCTGTCACTTCAAGGGTACCTGGTGGTGTCAGTACAGCATCTTCGATCGATGGAGCAATGGGGGAGCCCATGGCAAGGAGGTCATCCAAGGAGTCCAGCAGCAGAGCGACAGGATCTTCTTTTTCTTCTCTTTGCAAGGAAGTATTCAAGTCAGAAAGGTCCCCCCATTCACGCTGCTGAATATTAGGGAAGGACAATTAACATACCTGTGGAACGGGCCCCGAGGGAGGTATGGCCTGGCCTTCTATTTCCCCTTCTTGGATGGGGGGCAAGGCAGCTGATTGCTTCTCAGAGATTGGGGCTATTTGCAGAACCACAGGTTCTTTTTTAATGGGCTTGTTTGGGCTTGGTGCAGCGATGGCCAAAGGGATAAGGGCCTCAGAGGCAGCGGCAGCTATATTTGATGGCTGTGTGACCAATTTTAAAGGGCTTTATTCCTTAGTACTTACTGCAGAAGGAGAAACACTGGAGTCTACCTTGACTGGGGATGCGTGGGAAGTGGTTAGAAATGAGAGTTCTCACGGCACTAGCTGACTTTTTTCTGGGATTGATTTTGTCAGGGATGCAAAGCTTGAATCTTACTTGGATGGAGTAGAAAGCAAGACAATTGGCATGGCAGAATCCTTGGGTGCACTAGACTTAAGAGTGGAGGAGGTGGACTTGCCTGAGCTTGACCGAGAAAGCCTGGATGGTGAGGCTTTGCCGATCCCTTCACTCTGTTATTTTTGACACTTGATTGGCTCGGCTAGGGAGCAGGCCTGAGCTGCAACCGACAGGTCATCACGGTCCTCAAAGGGACACGGTCTTCACTATCGCAGGTGCCTTCACTCTTGGCCTTCTTATTTTGGGCCGTTTCTTAGCATACCCGTTTGGAGACTTGCGGCTTCTTTCCTTTCATCTCTCCTTTTTTTTTTCTTTCTTCTTCCTCTTCACTCGCGGAGTCAACGGTCAGTACATCTACAGGAGGCCGGTCAGCAAGAGTTAGTGTGGTCATAGAGAAAGAAATCAGACTAAAACTCAACCATTTGACGCATTACCTTCACTGGTTGCCGTCGTTTCTTTAATGATGGCAGCAATTTCGAACCCTTGGAGCCGAGTTGGCTGGACGTGAAAGATTGCCTCTCCTCCCAGGTGTTGGCTTCATCCTCACTCAACCAATGATAGTATTTAGAACACCATACGTCAAAGCTCTCAATGGTTGCGGGTAAAGAAAAGAAGTAACGCGGCTGGAAGGCCGAGAGAGCTAAGCTACTCAACAGGGATACATCAGCAATCTAATTGTTAGTCTTTAGGAGCTCTCGTTTAGGACCACTATTTGAGATAGAGAAAAAACAAGGGACTGGAATGGCCTGTGTAAGTCCAAACTGGCGGGCTAGGAATTATGGATCTTTGGGGTTCTGTGCTACACATCTTGGTGTGCTCGAGAAACACCCCATAGTGGAGGTCTCGGCAAGTCAGGTAAGAACCCCAAAGATCTTTGTGGGTGGTTGGGTTAGCAATTGCATCACTGAGCCAGTCGGGCAAACTGTTCAAAGAGTGGAATGGGGTGAAAGCGGCTGAGGGCCGAACATCCTTAAGACAAAAAAAGAAGTCAAAGCATTCAGCAGTAGAGCGTAGCGGCGATCGTCGAAGTAACTTGGAACCAATGGCCGAGAATTCAGTGGCAAAGGGGGCAGAACTGAATTCGGGGAAGTAGGCACTCAGCCACAGCTGTAAGACCTAGAAAGGGCCCCCACCATGGGAGAAGTCGGATTCAACCAGGTCATTGCAACCCTTATATAAGGAGGAGAGAACAAACGCTGCAAGATTGACAAAATGGCCAGCAACCAAAGCATTGGCAAGGCTGAGATACGCTTTTGTGATCTTGTCGGCCTGGGTGCAGATGAGTCAGTGACAGATCCAGGACAACAGAAAAGCAATGTATTCTTTCCTACTTACGGGACCACTTTGCTTTCGGCAGTGAGACAGGTAGGAGGTGTAGCTGGCATTCCTTATAAGATTTAGGTCCCAACCAATCCGGGAGCACTCAAAGCTACCATTGATCTCTTCGTCGGCCGATTTCAAGCCCAGGAGTACTCCTATGTCAATGAGGGTCGGCCCCATCATCCCAAAGCTAAAATGAAAATAGTTGGTTGAGCGGGACCAGAAATGGAGGGCGGCATGGAGAAAATTAACATCGCAAGGATAAGATACAATGGACATCTGGATGACATCGTAGATGCCAAGCCTCTTCCACTCCTCCGCCTTGGCAGTGGACATCCTCCTTACGCACTCGTCCCACTTGGGGTAATAGCCAGCCCAATGTCAATTTACGGCACCAGGCTTATACTTAAAGTTTGGAATGCCTTTACGAAATAGAAGGCATTCGACTGGATGAGCAGGAAAGTCCTTGAGGGACTGAGTAGCAGAGGGGTCTTTGAAGATGGGACCAAGCACGAAGTAACCTAATCGTGGGATGAGCACCTCAAGATTCACAGTAGGGTGTAAATGGGCACGCTTGTCTTTAAGCTTCTCAATAGCGATCTGGGTTTCGACGGCTTCTTCTTCTTTAGCAGCCATTTTACCTAGAATTGCAGAGCGAATGGGTTGGAAGGTGTTGTGGAGAGGTGAAGTGGAGATGAAAAGTTGTCACATAATCAGGTAGGATTAGAGGTTTAAGAAGGATTCTCGCCCTTTTTGAAACTCAAAGAGGAATTATGACAACCTTGGGAAATGGAAAGGATAACCCAAAAGGCGTGAGCACTAGAATGGTATTGGACCATGTGTCCATAGCTGGAGACTCTTCAGCAGTCGCAGTCACGTCACATCATGGCAAGTCAAAAGATATTTTGAGCGAAACTGGGACAGGTACGAGTTCCAAGGGCTCCCTTAATTGACCTCCCAACTCGTGGGGCACATTGTTTACACCCAGTTTGCACTCACCCCATCATGGTCGAGAGGGGCCTTGATCGAAGGACGGCTCGGCCAGGAGAGTGACCGATCGTGCTTTATCATCTTCAGTTAGGAATTGTTCCATTGGCTAGGAAGGAAGGCGGTTACCATTGCAGGCAGTTTCTTTATAGTTTATGTTGGGAAGGAGTGGGGGCCTGAACGTGGCTCGACTATGGCCGATAGTCAAGGGAATCATCCCCGACTGTTACACTCACTATAAATAAGCAGGAGATGTGGAGAAGAGGGATCGATCAAACATACAACAAACCTGCAGTTTATTTATCTTTCCTTTTCTTGCATTTTGCTTTCCTTTACTTCCAAGATGGTGTGAACTTAAGGTTTTCTTTGCTTTATGCACCCTTTTGATTTGCACTGTAGATTGTTCACGTCAAGTAATCTAAGTGCAATTCTCTCCCAGTATTTGGGTCACCTGTTTGTTCTGCTATCCCTGAGAAGTCCTCGGATTATCGGGGCACGAGGATAACCCTAGATAGCCACACTCGGTCAGTGTCTCGATATCGATTCAACCATACTGCACCGATTGTAGGAAATTTAGCCTAACACAAGATACCAAGGTCTACCCTTGATGCCCTCAAAACCTCCTTGTTGTCCTAAGGGACTTGTGATCTCATCTTAGAATTGGAAAATCCTAAAATGATTCCAAACCCGTTAATCCCAAGACTAATGCTTAGACTAGGCCTTGGTGGTCTTGTTGGACCTCGAAGTGATCCTTTTGGGGTCTTAAAAGCCATAACACCGTGAAGATTGAAAGTGATTGACTTAGGAAGTTATGTTGTATTTTGTCAAACTTAACAATAGTAACACTTGGGAAAAATCTTGGAGAAGGATCCAAATCTCTTGAATCCCCTAGGTTTCTTAAAGGACTATGTATTTTGGACCTCCAACGAAGGATTGGACTCACCTCCCCAACCCTAGGACCTCTATGGTTCCATGGATGAAGGACTGAAGGTGGAAATCCTCTCAAATTTCAAAGAAGTGTCAATGGATCCATGAGCGAATCCATTGTAGTGTATCCGCCCATTAGTTCATCCAGTATAACCTAGCTATTTAGCCTAGGGCAGAGCCACGAGCGGACCCACTTGGTAAATCCGCTTGTAGCTCAAGTCGCACTCGGGAAAATCTCAGGGTCTGAACGAATGCGAGAGCGGATTCACATTCTACATCTGCCCGTGTTCCATATATTTTCTGGGCATGACCTGGACGGATCCATGATCGAACTCACCTAACTGCCTCCATTCCTGCATCCGCCCCTGCTGTCTTGACCCAAACTTTAAATAAATTGTTAGGACCCCTCATGGAACCCACCTATACACTTTTAACAATATTCTCATGCGTCCTCAGACTTCATAACTGGTATGGGAGTACGTGCACTGAGGCAAATCTTTCCAAACACACCGAACGACAAGCAAGCAAACAGTGAGTGGATTTGGACTTTGTTTGTGCATTGATTGATTTTATGTTTATATGATATGTTTCATTTGAAATCAAGTTACTTGTCATACTTCATGCATAACGCATATTTGCATTATTTACCTATGATTATGTTCATGTATATGACAATTGATGGCTATATGTTGTGATTGTGCTGAAAATAGATGAAATGATAATGTAGTTGTTTAATGTTCTTATCATATGTTATATTTGGCCTGTTATGTACCGTGTCGTGCTGGTACCCAGGTGATAGATGGAATGGGACGTTGATGCACCCGAAACACCTCTCGATACAATAGATTCATGTAGCATTTTGCACCATATTACATTCGTAATTTTGTGTTAAAGGGACACGGGAGGTTGATGTATAAGTTCCTACATCGTGATCGCCTTATTGGTAATTCAGCCTGGGGATCGAGGGTGTGTTTTGGTACCATGGTTGAGATTATCGGAGGTTTACTGGGAGACCAATGGTGTGTTTCGAGATCGGCAGGCTTCCACTGACATAGTTAGGGGTATATCGTTGGGGATTGAGGGTGTGTTCCGGTACTAGGGATATGGCCCTACTATGTCATAGATTAATGGTGTTGTATCGTTAGGGATCGAGGGTGTGTTCCGGTACTAGGGATACAATTTCATTACTCTACACAGCATAGCATTCATGCATACATTACATCTCATCATCATCATCATCATCATCATTCATCATCATTCATATTGCATATCATATAGTTGTGTATGTTGCATGACTATAAATTGGGTCTGATGTGCGAGTCACCATTGATGGTATGGGATGTCAAGGATGTTTGCTCATCAGGTTTGGCTTATGGCCTCATATTTATTGTGTGTGTGTGATTCAATTCCCTGTTCATTGGGCTAGTGGAAGCTCACCCCTCAGAAAATCCTTCTTTTTAGATTGTGATGCAGGTAGTACTATATTGAGGTGCGATGGAGGACTTGGACGATGCAGAAGCAAAAGCTGGATTATGGATGTTGATACTTTAATTATTTTATTTATTTCATGCTGCATGTGTTGCTATATTTTGATGTGATGTTCTCTTTTCTTTGTAATTCAAATCAACTTTTAATGTAGTAACTTTTAGATTTAGTGTTGTACTCAAAGATAACCTTTTGTATATCTGATATCACTATAGTTATTTTTCTAAATGAGAATCAACGGTATTTATTTTGAGTCTTCCGCTATTCTGATATTAGTCCTGATACTCGACTGTGTGACTGTGAGGTAAGCCACTGCATTGAGATCCTGGTGGTGATTAGGATGTTGGAAGGCATCCTAGTCATACCCCTTTTATAATATTTTATCCCTTATTGGGATGGGGGTGTGACATTTTAGGTTACATATATACACCGGTTAGTCCCTATAATTTAGTAGTGTTCAATGGACTTACCTGTCATTACATCGGGGTTTGCCTCAGCTTCTTCATTTGTTAACGTGAACACCTTTCCTTGCATCCGATTGTCCCATGGCTAAAAAGGTCTAGCGTAGGATTGATTTGGCAAATTATTATTGTATCCGCGCTGTCTGCATTCTTTGGCCATGTGCCCTTCTTTATTGCATACGTAACACTTATAAGGTGGAACGACTGGTGTTGAGGCTTGCCTCACTTGGCTTATGGCTGGTTGGGCTGGCGAAGCTGCTGTTGTCGCTTGACTCGTAGCCAGTTCAGCAGGTCATTGGCAGAAAGGGTTCTGACCCACATTTGGCTTATGGTATAAAGTTGGATTGGGGCTTGAATTAGTTACTCGAAAAATCTTGTTTGGGCCAACCAAAGGTCTGGAAATTACTTGGCCTTTTGCCCAACCCGGGCGACGTCGTAGCCTTCTCTTTTTATTTCTCCTTCAATCTATTCTCCATAGTCTTCACCTTGTCGACCATCTAAGCATAATCCCGAATATCCATAATTGAGAGAATAGACCTGATCTCAGGTTTAAGTCTCTTCTCCAACTTCTTCGTCTTACTGACTTCCCCTTTCAGGTGCTCTAGAGAAAAATGGAACAGATCTTCGAACCGTTGCTGATAGTCTAGCACTGACTTGGTTCCTTGTACCAGTATGGAGAACTCAGCTTCTTTCCTATCCCTAAAGCTCTCTGGGAAGTAGTTCTTGAAGAAAACTTCTTTAAATTGCTCCTACATGGGATTCGGATGAGCGGCTTCAAGATTTGGCTTGGTAGCCTTCCACCAGGCTTCAGCCTCATTTTGTAGCTAATAACCCGCACATATCAGCTTTTGCGCATCCGTACACTCGAGCACATCAAATGCCTTCTCTAAGGCACTAATCCACCATTCTGGCTGCATTGCCTCGGAGTTCAACTTGGAAAACACGGGTGGTTAGAGTTTCTTGAATCTCTCCATTACCTTGGCGGTAGAGTTTTTCGCTAAGTGTTGAGGCATAGGTGGTGGAAAAAGTAAGGGCCGGTTGGGTGGTGGAGGTGGTACTGCACGCTCATGCATCATGGTCGCAAATTGCGTAGACATTTGACCTAGCAGTTCTTGTTGTTGTTGCATGGTCCGCATCATAGTAGTCATGAACGCATTCACCTCACCGGTTGCTATACCTGCTGAGGTGCCGTAGCAGTGGCTTGAGCAGCCATTGGTGCCCTCAGCTAAATAGCTGATGCTTCAGAATTTTGGGCCTCAATTTCGCTCGGTAGCTTAACCTCCGGAATAATGCGAGGGCTTATTCCTGGACGACCACCTCGGGTACTTCTTGTGTTGCCCATGGTTGCTTTTCTGGAAAGAGCAACTTGTTCAATAATCCAACACTCCTTACCGAGGTCAACAAACAAATCTTAGTTAACACATGTACTTTCCTATTCCACAGTTCCAGTGAATTCATGTAGTCATCCTAGCAAGGTGTGTTTTATTTGCTTATTTATTCTATTCTTGTTCCTTTTTATTTATTTTATGTCATGTTATGCATGATGTTCACTTGAATTTTTAAATTTTTAAATAATAACCTTCCTGATTATGTACCAGTGCCTAACAGGCAAGTACTTCTAGCGTCTTCCTAATCATAAATTTTAGCACGTGCAGGTGTTCTATGTCACTCCTAACTTTGTCAACCAAGGATAGGTAAATAATTCGATCCTTCGATCCACTATTAACTGCAAGTCCCAAGAAGAAAACCTATCGATTCTCTGCACGGGGTAATATCTCTTGTATCCGGATCAATCTCCTCCTTAGGTGCCTAATATATCGCATGTTGCTGGGGTCTCCAGACCTGAATAACGTAGTAAGGTCCTGCCATGAAGAGGTTCTAAGCATCAAGTCACTATGGATACTTAATTAAAAGAATTAAGTACATGTCTATAGGGATTTAAGTAGTCATGAGCAGGAGAAATAAATGGGTTGGCTCGAGGCATCTTAGCACCTACAGGATTCAACTTCGATTGGACAACCTATGGGATCCTATTCTTGGTTGAACTAAATTGTGGGTATGGTGGGGTATGCGCTCCCTAAAATCCCATAAATACATAATACAACATACCTATATACATATGTTCGAGTTTGCATAACATCATTCCACCACAGTTCATACAGACATGGCAATAGGCATATAATATTTAATTTTTGAGTACACCCTATTTATTACAAATATAGGCATATTTATTTTGGGAAACAGGATCCAACTCAAAAAACTATGCCAACTGGGTGTAAGACCACCAAGCGTCGACGTGACAAGCGAGGTGGAAAGAAAGATACCACCAAGTTCAAGTGCTATAACTGCCAGAAGATGGGGCACTTTGCTCGTGACTGCACTGAAGCAAAGCAGGTACCATTTCTGCCTCTCTCTCCTTGTACATTTGTATGTACATAAGTTTTGATTGCCCAAACCCAATCTGATTGGATTGTGGATACAGGTGCAATAAGACACATAGCACGAGATCAAGGACTTTATGATGTCCTATACGTACTAGAAATCTAGCATAATCTACTTTCAGTTACTGCATTATTGACTTTAGGATATTCATTTATTTTTTGTGGTGACTCTTTTAAGATACGATTAGATGGTAGTAGTTTTGGACATTGTAGGCTTGAGAATGGTTTTATTAAACTAGATTTGATAATTCCTATTATTTTCTCATCATCTTTTATAGTTGATTCTAATACTAGTCCTGATTCAATTACTTGGCATGCTAGACTAGGACACATAGATCGAGATAGGATGGGACGGCTAGCTCGAGAAGGCCTTCTTGGCTTACTCTAAAGTCAACCTACCGACATGTGAGGCCTGTTTAGCAGGTAAGGCCCATCGAAAGTCTTTTAAAAAGGCTAAACGGGCAACCCAGACCCTAGAGTTTGTCCATTCGGACATCTGTGGACCTATGACAGTGAAGGCACGTCATGGTGCTTCCTATATTCTCATCTTTATCAATGATTATTTACGATGTGGTTATGTGTATCTGATTTCTCACCAATACAAAGCGCTAGATTGCTTCAAACGCTTTGTAGCGAGGTTGAGAATCAGCAAGGCAAGAGGTTAAAACTCTGTGCACTGACCGAGGACACGAGTATCTGTCTGATCAATTTAAAGACATGTATGAGGAAACAGAAAACCACTAGGCAGCTGACTATTCCCCACACTCCACAGCAAAATGGTGTAGCAGAGCGGAGGAATAGGACGCTTTTAGCTATGGTTAGATTGATGATGGCGTAGGCCAATCTCCCAGTATCTTTCTAGGGGAATGCTATGTTGACCACTGCCTACATCCTTAATCGTGTGCCATCACAGTTAGTTCCCTCCACTCCCTATGAATTATGGAAAAGAGCAAAGCCCCCTTTGGGGCATATGCGACCATGGGGATGTGTAGGATATGTTCATAGTACCTCCCATTAGTTTAGAAAACTTGGCCCTCGAGCTAAAAAGAGTATCTTTATATGATATTTCGATACCTTGAAAGGCTAAGTAGTGTACGGTGATCATCAAGATGGAGGAATGACAGAGAGTGAGTCCCGCGATGTGGATTTTCTTGAGATCGATTTCCCTAGCAACAGTAACATTGGTAGAGACCTTGATCTTTTTGAGATAGAGACTGATGAAAGCGTCTCACCTACTCTTGGCGAGGGTGAGGAATTAAACACTCATCAAGAGATCGCCAGAGAGGGTGAGAGTGATCATCAGCCCAGTGGGAGTGCACTACCTAATGAAAGTGCATAACCCGCAGGTCAAGAACCCTCTGTACAAAAGAGCACACGTGGACACGTTCCCTGACGTTGTTTTGAGATTGAAGGGGACGCTGCCCTTGTCTGTGTCCTGAGGGATGAGGATGAGCCATCCTCGGTGAGTGAGGCGCTCTCTTCCCCAGCTAAGGAAATGTGGCATGCTGCTATGGAAGATGAGTTGAATTCTATGAGCAAGAACCAAGTCTGGGAGTTAGTTGATCTTCTACCTGGGCACAAGGCCATCGGGAACAAGTAGGTCCTGAAGGTCAAGCGAGAGGCAGATGGATCAATTGACAAGTATAAGGCACGTCTTATGGAGAACTGATATACCCAAAAAGAGGGCATAGACTATGCTGACACGTTCTCCCCTATGGTGAGAATGGCCTCAATACGCCTCATTTTAGCCATTGTCGCAAAGTTGGATTTGGAACTCTACCATATGGACATTTAAATTACTTTTCTCAATGGAGAACTGGACAAGGAGATCTTTATGGCTCAGCCTATGGGCTTTGAGAAGAAGGGACATGAGTGTAAAGTATGCCATCTCAAATGTTCCATCTATGGCCTTAAGCAGTTGTCCAGGTAATGGTACATTAGATTTCACCATGTCATTACCACTGTGGGTTTTGACATGATTGAAGAGGACCACTGTGTATATGTTAAACGGTCCAAGGCAGGGTTTCTTATCCTATCATTGTATGTTGACGACATCTTGTTGGCTGGGAATGACATTGAAATGATTGTCGCTACTAAAGAGTGGGTGTTCTCTACTTTTGAGATGAAGGACATGGGTGAGGCCAACTTTATGTCGGACATAAAGATTGTGAGGGGTCGCACTAGGAGACTTCTTAGTTTGTCTTAAGAGACTTACATAAAAAAGGTCCTGGAGCAGTTCCATATAACCAACTTGAAACCCATTGACACTCCAATGGACAAGGTATGCACTTGAGCCCAAACCAATGCCCTAAGAGTGATGAGGAGAGAAACCAAATGTCCAAAATACCCTACCCAGTAGAAGTAGGCAGTTTGATGTATGCATGGTGAGCCATTACCAGAGTAACTCAGGGCCAGCTTATTGGTAGGCAATAAAGAGGATACTTCGATACCTACGTGGCACTGCAGACCTCTCACTCACCTTCAGTGGTTCAAACTTGAGACTGAGAGGCTACAGTGATGCTGATTGGGCTAGTGATAGAGATGAGTGCAAGTCCATTTCGGGAAATGTGTTTGTCCTAGGAGGTAGGGCTGTCACACCCAAAACCACCCCCTAGGAGGATTAGGTAGGTGACCCAAATTACATAATGGCAATCCACCAAATCCCACGGATCTAGTAGCAATGCTTACATTCACAGAACCACAATCTTCACTTTACCAAGGGCAAGATCAGAGTGCTGTAGACAATCTACAAATTTTACAATTATACAGAGAAAGCATAGCAGTATGGGAATGAAAGTGATATATACATATATAAAGTGTTTGAAACATTGCCGCCCAAGTACAACCCACAACTGCCATCTACACAGCTGAAAGCTAAAGGAAAGAAATATAAACATATATATATATATATATATATATATATATATATAGGGTGAGATAACTCAACCCCAAAAAGGAAAACAGAAGAAACTACGCTGAACCTCAACCAACATGGGGATAAAATCCTAGACAAAACAAAAAGGAGTCCCCAAGATAAAAAGCATCACGTGCACTCTTCAACGGTCTTCATCAACGACCACCGAGAATGTACGCAGGATCGGTATAACCTCTGTCGGGGTCGACACCAACATCATCATAATAACGAAGCCACAGCGGCATCGATCTGCAAGATCATCTAAGAAAGACATATATAACAGAGTGTGAGCCCCATTGAGCTCGTGAGCAAAAATGTCATCATGCATGCACGTGCAATCACAATCCACATGATCCTATATGATATGCAAGTCTAGATTATTTATTAGCCACCTAACAATACAACTAAGTCAGGTCTGTGCTACTACAATCCCCAATACATGTATCCTTGGTGCAGGCTTGGTTACCTCTTCAAGCGATACACCAATTGAGTTGTCGAAGAGGACCAGTCAGCTCCCGCATTCATTCACCAAGGTCTGCCCGACCAGCCCTCTATGATTAACCCGTGGGACAATCCATTTCTTTTTTCTTTTCTTTTCTTTTCTGGTTTATAGATTATATTCACCATTCTGGTGTTCTTTTCATTTCTTTTCTCTTTTCTCTTATACATATGGTCACCCCCACAGGCATCTAACACCTAAACCCCTGTTGGCAAGGGTGCGTAGCACGGGTGATGAAACTCTAACCCCATGTCTATATGGCATCGTATGAGTCAGGTGGTGTCAATCGCATCCCATTCTACAGGCTACCACAGGCCTCATTTCCAAGCCGACTACGACATCTAGTCTAACATTCACAATCATCATATAAGAATTCACAATGTTGATCAACAGACAGTCATTATGTAGTGATTTGAGTAATTTAAAATAGAAGTAAGTAGCACAGCATTTATAATTACAATTCTTAATAGCCGGCATAATGTCATAATTACACATGCACATATGATAATATTATTCACTCACTTGAGTTGGGTTCTAAGAGCTCAGTTGCAAACTCAGTTCCAAAAGCAGTTTGGTTGTTGACCTCGAGCGCAGAATCAAATCCTAAATATAAATCAGAAGGTGTCATGTTAGGTTTCCAGTCTATCTTTGGTATTCCTAGGCTTACTGGGTTGACCCAGTGTTCAGTTGGTTCTCACTTGGAAGCACTGGGCCTTGCACTGGGCCTTGGGTCTATGTCCCGGTGCATCATCCAGTGTTACTGGTCTAGGGGTAAAATAGTCATTCTTCATAATTATACTTGACCCAAGGTCAGAGTAAGATCACAATGCTATCCACAGCTTGTCTGTGCTGTAGGACCAAGCACAACCAGGGTTTCCTTCACCTGCGGGGCCCACTTGGGTTCCAAAGCATTCCCTTAATAAGGACAGATGTGGGGAAGGGCATTTATGTCATTTCCCATCTTCCCACAGTGTCATATGGCCAATGGGTGAGGTCCCCCAAGTCAGAACAACATTTCTACAGAAAAACCTTCACTGGACAGATGTTGGGTGCATCGCCCAGAGGTTGTAAATCGATACAGTGCTGAGATTCCAAGGTGGAACTTCTTGGGCAGTGTGCTCAACATCACCCCATGCATGTTAGGGGGTGTTGCGTCAAGAAATCATCGAGCGGTCCTGCGAGTGCCGACACCTGTAAGTGGACCAAAGGGGTCAACAGAGAGAATCGGTGTGGTCCCGGCCTAGGGCTCTCCGATGCCAAAGTTAGATCTCCTGGCGCAAATAGATGAATAGTGATTATTCAGTATGAGATTAGATGTCCCCGATGGGGTTGTGTACCTTGCCTTTTAGTAGCATATGGCGGTGTGGAGAGTCCCAGTTTGATGGCGATTGTGCCGTTGAGTGGATAGAGGCCCTGGGTAACGGGGCTCTATCCTGATTGGCCATCTCCCCGTGGGAGGGAGTGTCCTGGTGGCATCAGGATCCTTGGTGGATAGATACCCGCGTGTGGTGATAACGTCCTTGGTGCTTGAATCCGTCTGGGTGACGTGACCTCTAAGCGGCGGTCTAGAGTCCTGGTAGTGACATGAGTCTTAGCGATACGATCGGATCGTAGATGGGTAGCCTCCACCTCACGTGCCCACGATGCTGTGCCTGGGTGAGGCCGCGCCTGGGGTGAGGCCGCGCCCCGGATGTGTGGCCGCGCCCGAGGGGTGGCCGTGCCTGGGTGAGGCCGTGCCCGAGGGGTGGCCGCGCCTGGGTGAGGCTGCGCCCTGATGTGTGGCCGCGCCTAGGTGAGGCCGCGCTCGAGTAGTGGCCGCGCCTGGGTGAGGCCGCGCCTAGGTGAAGCCGCGCCCGAGTGGTGGCCGCGCCTGGGTGAGGCCGCGCCCGGGTGCTGGGACCCTAGTTCGTTCCCCTTGGCTATGGAGCGGGTCGTCTGTGACACGTGGCGGTCGTTGATTGGCCCGGTGAATATTGGATGTATCATTTGCCCCCCACTCTCTTGGGATAGGATGTCCAAGAGAGTAGGTGCCTTTGCATAGTGAGGGGTCCGCTGCGAATAGACTTTCCTTGTGGGGTTTGTCTGTAAATCCACTAATGAGGTAGGAGAGGTTGGGGGTTCAAACCTTTCCTCCTACATTTTTTCCTTTTTTGCTTTTTGTAGGTATATGTTCCTTCCTCTCACTTTCTCTTCTTTCACTTCTCATTTCTCTTTCTTACTTTTTGTCTCCCCTTTTGCTCTCCTTTAATTCCCCCTTTGCATTCCCCTTTTTGTCTTTTGTCCTCTCTTTGGTGCCCACCATGTGCTTGTTTTTGGGTCACCTCCACTAGTATCCACTTTGCTTGATTTTGGGTCTTTGTGTTTGGGTTGTGTTCTCTTGGTGCCTTGGTTTGCTCGGAAGGCTTGAGTGGTGCTTGGCTTGAGTGCCTTGCCTCTTGTGACCTCTATCCCTTGATTGTGCCTCGTGGTGTGGGTACGTCATTACCGTGTGCTTGTCCTTCCGCGCGGTCGCCTTTTTTCTGAGGTAAATCGATCCCCTTTCTTTCTTTTTTTTTTTTTTTTTTGTAGGGTGGCTCCTCTGTGCCGCGCCTGCGGGTGTGGCCGCGCCTCGGTGAGGCAGTTGTGAGGCCGCGCCTGCGGGTTTGGCCGCGCTGGGTGGCCGCGCCTGTGGGTATGGCCGCCTGGCAGCGCTGGGGTGGCCGTGCCTGGGGTGGCCTCACCTGCGCCGGTCGCGGTTGGGGTGGCCACGCCTGGGTGTGGCCGCGCCTTGCGAGCCTGGCCGCCTGGCTGGCTGCGCTTGGGTGTGGCCCGCGCCTTGCCGGTGATGCCGCGCCTATGGTGGCCGCGGCGTGGGTGTGATGGACCCTCGCTCTTCTTCCCTGTTCTTCCTCTTGTATGTGATGGATCTGCTGTTTATATTTTGCAGGTGACATTCCTTTCATTTTTCTTGCCAGGTTCGGGGAGATTGCTTTCTCGAGTAAGTAGTTCGTTCCCCTCTTGTCCTTCATGTCGTTCCCGGGTGACCTTGGCCTGCTTCGATCGGGGTTGGATCTTCGGGAGGAGCGTTCCCGGATCGCTTCTTCTTCTCGTGGGTACTCCCTCCTCTATACCCTCCCCTAGTGATACTGATGGAGGAGTGGGACCTTCTAGTGTCTCCGGTCCCCGTAGGGATCGTCACCCTCTAGGGCGGCATCCTCGGCCGCCACCTGGCGATAGGTTAGGCCCTGTTGCTAGCATCTTGTCACCTTCGACTTGGTCTCCCTCCGTGAGCAGTTCCATATTCCC